>NC_091963.1:49601774-49899274 GCF_031021105.1 Erythrolamprus reginae
TGCATCTAGGTCTGTACAGAGACGATGGTGTACATGTGACGGATGTGGGTAATAATATATTTCTTTCAGACCTGCAGAAGTGCCTGCAAGAGCTGGTGCAGGCTGTGGGGGGGGGGGAGTCAGGGAGTCTGAATAGAGATTTGACCCACTGCTGTGGTAGGTAGGGATGGAATGGGGTGTTAGCAGCCGCTGTGTGTTCTCCTTTAGGGCACATTTGGAAGGTGATGGGCTGATCCTCCTCAGAAGCTCTGGGCATCTAGGGCCTGAGTGATGGAGAGGAGGTACCCTTGACCTACTCAGGTCTTCAGAAGGGGATCGGGGTGGGTGGGTGAGTCTTCCCACATGTCATGTGGTATGGCAGAGAGCAAGGGAAGGGCCATTGCACCTTCCCCTTGCTCAGCAAGGAGCTTCACCCATAGTTTCCTAAAAATATTAATTGATAGGTAATTCTGCCTCATTTAGGTTTTGCCTCTGCAGGTCTCAATTATTTGTATCATAAGTGATCCATTAATACCCAGCTCTCCTTTTCCGTGTGTTTCTTTCCATGTCCAATGCAAATGTCCCCAACAACTTTGGATGTTGTCTGTTGTCTTGGGGGAATATTAAAGCAATATTTTTTATGTAAAATCCTCCTGATGTATTGGGGCTTCAGAAAGGTTCCTGGATTCTTGGCCAACATTTCCTTAGATCATAACAGATTATTCTTCAGGATTCAAGGAGGCACTTAACAAACGGGAGGGGAAAGTAACATAATTTTTATGTTTTCTTCAGAGTACTATGAACTGCCTACCTTATCTAAGATATGGTTTTATTGATTCTATCTGTGGCAATAGCTTTTTCATTTCATAGGAATTGTGTTAAAAAGGAAACCATAAAGAATTTATGTTATAGGCAATTAAATATTCTTATTGCCACAATGTATCTTTAAAAAAATCTGAATTATCCCATCAAATGGCTGATGTTTGGAGAGGTACATCTATTCTTCCATGAAATGTTTTCCTATTTTTCAGTTTTAGCCAGGTTGGCATCTGCTCAGACATTATATCCCTATTGTGCCCCTTTCTTCCATAGTCTATCTGGAAATTAACAGTATTTGCTCTTGACATCTATCTCTGCAGCATTTCCTTTGAATCTTCTAATTATCAGATCCTATTCAGATCTATATCTATCTATCTATCTATCTATCTATCTATCTATCTATCTATCTATCATCTATCTATCTATCTATCTATCTATCTATCTATCTATCTATCTATCTATCTATCTTCTTGTTTAGCTACTAATTCGGCTTTTAAAATAAGCCATAAGAAGGTTTCCCCCTTTTCTAAGTTTGCCCTCAGCACATGTTTTTGGGGGTGGAGCTTTCTGCTGCACCTCCCCTGCTGACTCATCCCTGCTAGCTGGAAGGAGATACCACATTCCTGTTTGGGAAGAAGAGGGGCAACTGATTTTTGTTTAAGCAGAGCATTTTCAAAAAAGGGAAAAAAATAAAACAGAAAATAAAAAGGGACTTGACAGGAACCTTGGGAAGAATACCTGCTGAGCCCTGGTAAGTTTGTGGGGTGAATTTATTCTTTAGCTACTAATTTGGCCTTTTTAGGTAACCCATGCGCCAATAGACGTGTGATTTAATCCTAAAGCAAGTAGAAAAAAAATCCAAAATGACCAAAACAAAAAGTTGAATAACCTAAAAAGCTGTTTTTAAATCATGAGTAAGGGAATAAAATTATTAACCTTATCAAAAAAGCATCAATATCTAGAAGAGGAAGTCAAATATCTTTTTTTTAAATAAAAAAAGTAATTTGAATACTAATAACGGTAAACACATACTAATAGGAACATCTTTTTCTTGATGTGGAGGTTGCCATGTTTGCAAGGCCTCGAGTTTTCCGGTGTCCATGGTGATGCCTTGGGGAGAAATAACATGTCCCAAGAATTCAATGGAGGTCCAGAAAAAGTTGCATTTCTCCAGCTTGGCATAAAGGTGGTGTTCTCTTATGTGTTGCAGGACTTGTCGCAGGTGTTGCAGGTGAGTTTCTCTTGATGGGTAGTAAATTAAAATGTCATCAAGGTAAACCACCATGAATTGGTCCAATAAATATTAGAATATGTTGTTCATGAAGCCTTGGAACATGGCCGGAGCATTGGTAAGTCAAAAGGACATGACGGAATACAGTGGTACCTCAAGATACGAACCCCTCGTCTTACGAACAACTCGAGATACGAACCCGGGGTTCAGAAAAAAATTGCCTCTTCTTACGAACTTTTTTCATGTTACGAACGCCAAACCCGAACTTCCGGGTTTGCTTCGGGGAGGTTGCTGGGAAGCCCCCCAGCCCGGCTGTCACCTTTTAAAACAGCCGAGCAGCTCCCCAGCAGTCTCCGAAAGCGGTTTGCTCTCCATGTGTCCTCAACCTTTCACGGAGGGTTTTCCACCTCTCCTCTTCCCAGTTTGCTCTCCATGTGTCCTCAACCTTTCACGGAGGGTTTTCCACCTCTCCTCTTCCCAGTTTGCTCTCCATGTGTCCCCAACCTTTCACGGAGGGTTTTCCACCTCTCCTCTTCCCAGTTTGCTCTCCATGTGTCCTCAACCTTTCACGGAGGGTTTTCCACCTCTCCTCTTCCCAGTTTGCTCTCCATGTGTCCCCAACCTTTCACGGAGGGTTTTCCACCTCTCCTCTTCCCAGTTTGCTCTCCATGTGTCCTCAACCTTTCACAGGGTTTTCCACCTCTCCTCTTCCCAGTTTGCTCTCCATGTGTCCTCAACCTTTCACGGAGGGTTTTCCACCTCTCCTCTTCCCAGTTTGCTCTCCATGTGTCCCCATCCTTTCACGGAGGGTTTTCCACCTCTCCTCTTCCCAGTTTGCTCTCCATGTGTCCCCAACCTTTCACGGAGGGTTTTCCACCTCTCCTCTTCCCAGTTTGCTCTCCATGTGTCCTCAACCTTTCACGGAGGGTTTTCCACCTCTCCTCTTCCCAGTTTGCTCTCCATGTGTCCCCAACATTTCACGGAGGGTTTTCCACCTCTCCTCTTCCCAGTTTGCTCTCCATGTGTCCTCAACCTTTCACGGAGGGTTTTCCACCTCTCCTCTTCCCAGTTTGCTCTCCATGTGTCCCCAACCTTTCACGGAGGGTTTTCCACCTCTCCTCTTCCCAGTTTGCTCTCCATGTGTCCCCAACCTTTCACGGAGGGTTTTCCACCTCTCCTCTTCCCACTTTGCTCTCCATGTGTCCCCAACCTTTCACGGAGGGTTTTCCACCTGTCCTCTTCCCAGTTTGCTCTCCATGTGTCCTCAACCTTTCACAGGGTTTTCCACCTCTCCTCTTCCCAGTTTGCTCTCCATGTGTCCTCAACCTTTCACGGAGGGTTTTCCACCTCTACTCTTCCCAGTTTGCTCTCCATATGTCCCCAACCTTTCACGGAGGGTTTTCCACCTCTCCTCTTCCCAGTTTGCTCTCCATGTGTCCTCAACCATTCACAGGGTTTTCCACCTCTCCTCTTCCCAGTTTCCTCTCCATGTGTCCTCAACCTTTCACGGAGGGTTTTCCACCTCTCCTCTTCCCAGTTTGCTCTCCATGTGTCCCCAACCTTTCACGGAGGGTTTTCCACCTCTCCTCTTCCCAGTTTGCTCTCCATGTGTCCCCAACCTTTCACGGAGGGTTTTCCACCTCTCCTCTTCCCAGTTTGCTCTCCATGTGTCCCCAACCTTTCACGGAGGGTTTTCCACCTCTCCTCTTCCCAGTTTGCTCTCCATGTGTCCCCAACCTTTCACGGAGGGTTTTCCACCTCTCCTCTTCCCAGTTTGCTCTCCATGTGTCCCCATCCTTTCACGGAGGGTTTTCCACCTCTCCTCTTCCCAGTTTGCTCTCCATGTGTCCTCAACCTTTCACGGAGGGTTTTCCACCTCCCCTCTTCCCAGTTTGCTCTCCATGTGTCCCCAACCTTTCACGGAGGGTTTTCCACCTCTCCTCTTCCCACTTTGCTCTCCATGTGTCCCCAACCTTTCACGGAGGGTTTTCCACCTCTCCTCTTCCCAGTTTGCTCTCCATGTGTCCTCAACCTTTCACAGGGTTTTCCACCTCTCCTCTTCCCAGTTTGCTCTCCATGTGTCCTCAACCTTTCACGGAGGGTTTTCCACCTCTCCTCTTATCAGTTTGCTCTCCATGTGTCCCCAACCTTTCACGGAGGGTTTTCCACCTCTCCTCTTCCCAGTTTGCTCTCCATATGTCCCCAACCTTTCACGGAGGGTTTTCCACCTCTCCTCTTCCCAGTTTGCTCTCCATGTGTCCTCAACCATTCACAGGGTTTTCCACCTCTCCTCTTCCCAGTTTCCTCTCCATGTGTCCTCAACCTTTCACGGAGGGTTTTCCACCTCTCCTCTTCCCAGTTTGCTCTCCATGTGTCCCCAACCTTTCACGGAGGGTTTTCCACCTCTCCTCTTCCCAGTTTGCTCTCCATGTGTCCCTAACCTTTCACGGAGGGTTTTCCACCTCTCCTCTTCCCAGTTTGCTCTCCATGTGTCCCCAACCTTTCACGGAGGGTTTTCCACCTCTCCTCTTCCCAGTTTGCTCTCCATGTGTCCCCAACCTTTCACGGAGGGTTTTCCACCTCTCCTCTTCCCAGTTTGCTCTCCATGTGTCCCCATCCTTTCACGGAGGGTTTTCCACCTCTCCTCTTCCCAGTTTGCTCTCCATGTGTCCCCAACCTTTCACGGAGGGTTTTCCACCTCTCCTCTTCCCAGTTTGCTCTCCATGTGTCCCCAACCTTTCACAGGGTTTTCCACCTCTCCTCTTCCCAGTTTGCTCTCCATGTGTCCTCAACCTTTCACGGAGGGTTTTCCACCTCTCCTCTTATCAGTTTGCTCTCCATGTGTCCCCAACCTTTCACGGAGGGTTTTCCACCTCTCCTCTTCCCAGTTTGCTCTCCATGTGTCCTCAACCTTTCACAGAGGGTTTTCCATCTCTCCTCTTCCCAGTTTGCTCTCCATGTGTCCCCAACCTTTCACGGAGGGTTTTCCACCTCTCCTCTTCCCAGTTTGCTCTCCATGTGTCCTCAACCTTTCACGGAGGGTTTTCCACCTCTCCTCTTCCCAGTTTGCTCTCCATGTGTCCTCAACCTTTCACGGAGGGTTTTCCACCTCCCCTCTTCCCAGTTTGCTCTCCATGTGTCCCCAACCTTTCACGGAGGGTTTTCCACCTCTCCTCTTCCCAGTTTGCTCTCCATGTGTCCCCAACTTTTCACGGAGGGTTTTCCACCTCTCCTCTTCCCACTTTGCTCTCCATGTCTCCATGAGAGGTGGAAAACCCTCCGTGAAAGTTTGAGGACACATGGAGAGCAAACTGGGAAGAGGACAGGTGGAAAACCGTCCGTGAAAGGTTGGGGACACATGGAGAGCAAACTGGGAAGAGGAGAGGTGGAAAACCGTCCGTGAAAGGTTGGGGACACATGGAGAGCAAACTGGGAAGAGGAGAGGTGGAAAACCCTCCGTGAAAGGTTGAGGACACATGGAGAGCAAACTGGGAAGAGGAGAGGTGGAAAACCCTCCGTGAAAGTTTGGGGACACATGGAGAGCAAACTGGGAAGAGGAGAGGTGGAAAACCCTCCGTGAAAGGTTGGGGACACTTGGAGAGCAAACTGGGAAGAGGAGAGGTGGAAAACACTCCGTGAAAGGTTGAGGACACATGGAGAGGAAACTGGGAAGAGGAGAGGTGGAAAACACTCCGTGAAAGGTTGGGGACACTTGGAGAGCAAACTGGGAAGAGGAGAGGTGGAAAACACTCCACGAGGGTTTTAAAACAGCCGCGAGGCCCGCCGAAAGCCGTTTTTTTGCGGGGGGTTTTTTTGGTTGCACGGATTAATTGACTTTACATTGTTTCCTATGGGAAACAATGTTTCGTCTTACGAACCTTTCGTCTTACGAACCTCCTCCTTGCACCAATTAAGTTCGTATCATGAGGTATTACTGTACTCAAAATGACTGCACCAGGTCCCAAATGGGGTCTTCCATTTGTCCCCTTCCTGGATGCATACCAGGTTGTAAGCCCCGTGCTAGTAAGTTGGGCAGCTACGCAGGTTTGGCATATGTGGTCCACATATTGGAGACTGGGAAAAGAAATGCAGTTCTGGGACCGTACAATGTGAAGATCATGAATTCTCAGCTAGGCTAAGCCAAGGACTAAAGGGAAATGCAGGCCTTTTGTAACATAGAATAGGATGGCCTCTTCATGGTGCCCAATGGTTAAGTTTATAGGTTGGGTCATGAACTTAATGGGTCCAGACAACAAAAGTATCTGTCAATGGTCTCAACTATCATGGGAGATTTGACTGGACACAAGGATATAGCATGGAATTGAGCAAAGTCTCATCCATAAAGTTAGTAGTGGCTCTGGAATCTACTAAAGGAGAGGGTTTTTTTGAAGATTACTTGGTTGCTAAGGTCAGGTGTCTTGAGGGTCCTGGGTCCTCTGTAGAGCTGGAACTCACCTTGGTACCTGCCTGACCTGATGTTTCCTTTAGGCCAGAGTCTGGTCATTTCCTGGTGGAGTGGCCTGGAACTATTGATTCCCCACAGTACAAACAGAGGCCTTCCACTTGATGTCTGGCTTTCTCAGCTTCATTCAAGTGAGGTCTGACAGTGCTGAGGTCCTGGGGTGCACTGGGCAGATTGAGGCTTTGTGGTGTTCAATGGGCAGCAGGGATCAATCACTTTGGCTATGACAGTTGGGTGGTTTCCCAGGTCTGCTGATGGCATCTGGAAAACATGTCTTGATGCCAGGCTGGGGGCATTAATTTGAAGTCCTCGGTGAGGAGCCGGAACTGGTCTGTTGCCTTCCATAACCAGAACCTGGTAACTGGTCAAACGGTTTTGAGTAGATTGCATTTTGGCTTTGATGTCAAATCATAGCTGGTACAGGTCATTTAGTGTACAAGTAGTAAAATTGTGCATTATCTCAGTCAGGATTTTAGCTGACAGGCCATCATGGAACATTTCCATCAGTGCACCCTCATTCCAGTTCAGGGGAGCAACTACCTTCCAGAATTAAGAAATATAATTAGATACAGATCTGGCATCTTGATGGATCTGGCGTAGTCATGTGGTGGCATTCTGGATGCACAAGGGGTCAGGAAATTCATGTTGCATCAACTGTCAGAACCCTGTATAATTTTGTAGAATAGGGTCCTGGCATTCCAACAAGGGAGATGCCCATTCAGCTGCAGGGCCATTCAACAAACTCACAATAAAAGCAATTTTCATCTCATCCTGGGTGAAATCCATTGGGCTAGAGTTGAAAAAATTCCAGCATTGGTTCAAGAAAGGAATAATTCCCACTGGACAATTTTAGAACTCAGCCGATTTAGAACTTGGCACCATTTTGTTGCTGACTTGATTAATGAATTATTGACTATTCCCTATATTCATAATAATTAATATTTAGTTTGCATAGTACTTAGTTTTAGATTTTATATATATTTTACTTACTTTTTTAATGTTTTAACTATTATGAATTCAATTTATATTTTAATTAAATTATTGGGGGTTTTTAACTGATGGATAATTATGGGGGTGGAATAATATATGGTATGAATGATTGCTATGGGTGGGATGGGTGTGGTGGCTGGGATTTATGGCATACACACAAGACATACACACAAACATACCATACATAAAATATAAAGGCCAGGGGGAGACATCTCAATTCCCCCATGCCTGACGACAGAGGTGGGTTTTAAGGAGTTTACGAAAGGCAAGGAGGGTGGGGGCTATTCTAATCTCTGGGGGGAGTTAGTTCCAGAGGGCCAGGGTCACCACAGAGAAGGCTCTTCCCCTGGGTCCCACCAAATGACATTGTTTAGTTGACGGGACCCGGAGAAGGCCCACTCTGTGGGACCTAACTGGTCGCTGGGATTCGTGTGGCAGAAGGCGGTCCTGGAGATAATCTGGTCTGGTGCCATGAAGGGCTTTATAGGTCATAACCAACACTTTGAATTGTGACCGGAAACTCATCGGCAACCAATGCAGACTGGGGAGTGTTGGTGTAACATGGGCATACCTGGGGAAGTTCATGATTGCTCTCGCAGATGCATTCTGCACGATCTGAAGTTTCCGAACACTTTTCAAAGGTAGCCCCATGTAGAGAGCATTACAGTAGTCGAGCCTCGAGGTGATGAGGGCATGAGTGACTGTGAGCAGTGACTCCCAATCCAGATAGGGCCGCAATTGGTGCACCAGGCGAACCTGGGCAAACACCCCCCTCGCCACAGCTGCAAGATATTTCTCTAATGTGAGCTGTGGATCGAGGAGGATGCCCAAGTTGTGGACCCTCTCTGAGGGGGTCAGTAATCCCTTCCCCAGGGTAATGGATGGACAGATGGAATTATCCTTGAGATGCAAAACCCACAGCCACTCCATCTTATCAGGGTTGAGTTTGAATCTGTTGACACCCATCCAGACCCCAACAGCCTCCAGGCACCGGCACATCACTTCCACTGCTTCACTGACTGGATAAGGGGTGGAGATGTAAAGCTGGGTATCATCTGCATATTGATAATACCTCACCCCATGCCCTTGGATGATCTCACCCAGCAGTTTCATGTAGATATGAAATAGTAGGGGGGAGAGAACTGGCCCCTGAGGTACCCCACAAGGCAGTAACCTAGAGGTCGACCTCTGACTCCCCACTAACACCGACTGCGACTGACCGGAGAGGTAGGAGGAGAACCACTGAAGAACAGTGCCTCCCACTCCCAACCCCTCCAGCCGGCGCAGAAGGATACCATGGTCGATGGTATCGAAAGCTGCTGAGACATCAAGGAGCACCAGGACAAAGGATAAACCCCTGTCCTGGGCCCACCAGAGATCATCCATCAATCCATATATATATAATGCCAAATAGTTGTATCAAATATGAAGCTAGTTTTGTCTAGAACCAGATTATATAAACCAGAGGCTGAGTCAATAAAAAGCTGGGAGATCTCTCTGAAAGAATATCTGAATTCTAGTTTATATGTGGTAGCCCATTATTGCAGATTACAAGTCCAAAAAATGTTTATCAATGATTTTTTAATTTTATTAAATATAATATGTTAATATCCATTTTGATGTCCACAACATAATCATGTGAATGTTTTGCTGTTATTTTTATCACTTCATGCGTAATATACCTATCTGACATCTTGCTAATAAAAATCACATGCACATGCATTTATCTAATGGTAATATTTTTATATGCAGGGCTAGGGGATAACTTATTTTAGGCTTTCTAAATAGTGGTGAAATAAAAAGAACTAATGCATCTAGAGATGCATTAACTTTGAATAAGAAAATAGGATCTTATTTTTAGAGTTTCCAGATTTTTTGGCTAATGGATTTTGATACTTAATTTCAACATAAAAAAAAATATGGCTGCTTTATAGGACATATTGGAAAGTAAAAATATTTTCTCAAATATTAGTAGTGCTTTGTATTATTTTAAAAACACCAAGCAAGCAAGAGGGAATTGAGCGCATCTCCTAAATCTTCAGTATGGTCACTGAAAAAGAAGATAAAATTTAGAATAAATAAATGGGCCTGAGGGGAGAAACATAAATAGACTATAAAGTGGGTACATGGGATGTCTAACAATGCTTTGAGCTCTAATCACATAACGCTTATAAGCCATATCCTAAATAGCACGAAGCAAGCTTCCTATCTTCTTGGCTGTCCTTACCATCTCTGGATTTTCTATTTGAGTCACTGCTGCCATGAAACCAAGCAGTGATGCAGTTTGTTAAATTGCTCTCAATTATGCCTCTATAATAAGTGGCCAGGACAGAAGGAGAAAGATGTTCTTTTCTTATCTGAAACAGGAAATGCGAATGCTGGTTTGCATGCTTTACCAAGGATGATGTGTGGAGAGACCAGTTTAGATTGTTAATTATCTGCATCCCTAGATATTTAATACTGTTGACCACTTCTACAGATGCATCTTTATATTGAGTGGAATATGACTATACTGGCTCTTTCTAAAATCTACAATGATTTCCTTTGTTTTATTAACATTTAGTACCAAGGGGTTTAAGAGTGAGTTTGGGGAAATTCCCAACTCATCTGTCCGCAGCTCAGCCGAATCCCTAGTGGCAGCATGGAATAAGGCAGCAGAGCCAGCTCCTTGCCTCCCTTTTCTTTCTTTCTTTTTAAAAGTAATTTTATTGAATATAAATATTTTAAAAACATTTTTGATCAGCATTTCTGGGAGAGCAGAGCAGAGCAGAGCAGAGCAGAGCAGAGAAGAGAAGAGAAGAGAAGAGAAGGTTCCACGAGGAATCCAAAACATACTGAACAAGACATCAAACCGTAAGTGATTGATCCCTGCTGCCCATTGAACACCACAAAGCCTCAATCTGCCCAGTGCACCCCAGACCTCCAGCACCCTAGTACCATCAAACTTCTTGCCATTAGCCCTAACCCCCTGCAGAACCCAGCTTACCCTACCACCAGCTGAGCTATCAACCAAGGCTTGGAGCCATCTGAAGCTGGTAAGCCAAGAGAGAGACCAGGGAGTGAGGTGAATAACCCTTATTTTGAACAAGCACCAGGAGTCCTGTTAACAACAAAAGGACCTGTAAGCGCTCCATTCAAAGGGAGACCCAAAGGGAGACCCAAAAATCTTCTGGTATTTAACAGAGATTTAACTAAACAAAGGCTGCAATCACCTTCTCTGCAAAGACCATTTGGGCTAATAAGGCAAGCTTAAACTACCAGGTGCTGGCTGTGAAGGAAGAGGGGGGTTTACTGTACATTTGAAAGCCATTGTTCTTGCCTGTTTCAATTATTTGCCTCTCTCTTAAAGTTACAAACTGCTTAAGGGAAGTTGTTAAGTATACCTCTCCAACCCTAAAAAACCCCATTGCCTCTCCCTCAACTCACTATACCTGTTGCTTAAGTGAAGTTGTAAAGTATCACCATGACAACCAGGTCATAAAGAGGCCCCCTGAGCAGGAAGCCAGAAACCCAGGCAGGGTAACTGAAAGACTTTCCTGAAGCACTAAACCCCCCTCCCCACATCCTGGAGACAGACGCTGTTACAGAACAACACAAAGCTCAAAGCAGAAATGCCAATCAAAAAGAATATACAACAACAAGAACAAAAAGAACAACAAGCAAAAATTGATAATCACAGCTGTCAATGCTTTAAATGCAATGACATTAGCAATGATCATGATGGTTTCATAAAATGCCAGACTTGCAATCAGTCTGCTCACAAAAACTGTCTCAATATTTCTAAACATATTGCCACCTTTCTAAAAGCAAATTCTTCATTTCTTTATATGTGCTCATCCTGCACCCCCAAGCTAAATATACTCATCAGTTTGTCTGATGAGATTAACACCTTAAAAAAAGCCATCAAAACCCAACAAGCATTCATAGAAAGTATTGAACCAAGACTTCTCAAAACCCAACAAGCATTTACAGAACGTATTGAATCAAGACTCTCATCCATGGAGAAAAATATCCAAACACTGATTAATCCAAATCCACCTGACAAAATAACACTCACCACTCCACCATCCCAACCTCAACCTCAACCACTTCCAATACTCCATAAAAACCCACTAATTCTACCACTGATATCTCTACCCTAGTCAAGGATGCCATGGAACGTGAACAAAAATGCCAGAATGCTATCCTCTTTGGTCTTGATGAAAGCCATGAATCAGATATAACAAGAATAAGAAATATCATCCACCTCCATCACTCACATGCACAAACAATTGCCCAAGAAGACATTTTGGAAGTTACCAGAATTGGACCTGAGCCCAAATATAATGATGTCTCAATAGCCCCCCGCTTCTGCAAAGTAGTATGCAAAAATGAACAAATAAAACAGCAATTCATCAAGACCATTAACCACATTGCCAGAAATAACAAGTACTTCAACAAACTCAGATCCAGACCAGATCTTTCTCTCCTCCAACTTATTTGCTCTCGTGATCTATGGGCAGAACTCAAGAGATGCTATGAACTTGGTGAAACAAACCTTTACATAGATTACCGCACGGAAAGCATCAAATCCAAAACCCATAATCTCCCCACATTTTCCGGTCTAACTTTCAACCTACCATCTCACAACATCAAACTGACACCTGCCAGACCACCATCTCACAACAACAAATGGACAACCCTACCACCTCATACCAAGAATAGGAAAGTGTGCCCCTTACTTCCTCTAACCACGCCAAAACCAATCCCCAGCACAGACCAATCTCAAATGCAAACTATTAAATGCTAGAAGTTTAGTCAACAAGATATCTGAATTCCTCCTTCTACTTGACACCTCCAACTTTGATATAATTTTTATATGCAAAGCATGGCTAAATGCTTCCTACCCAGACTCCATTATCATATCAAAAACAACCATGTTTTCTCCTCAGACCGTGAATCCCACAGAGGAGGCAGAGTAGCTGGATTCTACAAAAAATCGCTGAACCTAAAAATCCTCAAAGTTGCACAGGATTTATCGGTACCTGAAACTATTGTCTGTGATTTATCCCTAAATACCACAGTTTGCTTCTTACTCTGCTACAGAGCCCCAGACTACAACATCGAACATGCTAGCAAATTATCCACATTACTAACGTGGGCAACCAACTGCCCATACCCCATTATCTTCCTCAGAGACCTCAACCTACCACACATTAACTGGTCCTTAAATGAATGCAGCACAGAACCCATCCATTCTACTATATATAATACTGTCACCTATCTGGGACTCTAGTAACTAACAATACCAGACTTGATAACTGTCTGGATCTCATCTTCTGCAACAGCAAAAGTGCAATAAATGGCTTACAAATAACAGAACCATTTTCCAACAGCAACCACAGCATGATAAACTTCAGTCTCAACCTAAGCCACACTATGATCCACCAAAATAACACAACACCAAAATTCAATTTCAAAAAAGCGAACTACGAACTCATTGAAGCCCACCTCTCAACATTAAACTGGAAAACTCTATTCTCTGAATGCTACACTACTGATGACCTCTACAACACATTCCTACTCGAAAGGAAAATTATCATCAGACTTCATGTACCTCTAACATGTATCATAAACAAAAAAAAAATAACCTCCCCATCTCAATAAGAAAATTACAAACAAGAAAAAAATATCTCTGGAGGAAAAACAAAAAAGGACAAGTTTCCAACTTCAAAAGTCAATATAAAAGCATTTGCAATCAAATAAAAACAGAATGCCTTAACTACTACAGCAAACAAGAGGAAAACCTCCTACGCACCAAATCTAATAGAGCTTTCTACAACTTTGTCAACAATAAGCTCAAAGACTCTAGACCTATCCCACCTCTCAAAGGACCCAAGAACAAAGAATACCATGATGATTCATCCAAAGCCAACCTCCTCAATTCTTTCTTTGGCTCTGTCTTTGTTAACAGCAATGGCTCATCCCCCAATTTCATTAATCGCACCTCAAACTCGCTCAATGACCTAACCCAAGTAGACTTTACTGAAGGCCAAGTTGAAAAAACATTATGTTACCTTAAAACTTCTCTATCAGTCGGACCAGATGGTCTATGTGCTTACTTCCTAAAAAAGCTCTCCATAGCTGAACCACTAAGCATAATTTTTGAAAAATCCTTCAGAACCAGACCATCGAAAGCAATGGTCATCCCCATCTTCAAAAGAGGAGACCCCTCTCTTGTCAATAACTACAGACCAATTTCACTATGCTGCGTCCCATGCAAAGTCATGGAATCAATTATAAACAAATCAATTACTCTCCATCTAGAAACTAATAATTTGCTCTCTAACAAACAATTTGGTTTCAGAAAAAAATTATCCTGCAACTTGCAGCTCCTCCACTGCAAAAATATATGAACAACTCATCTAGATCAAGGGAAATCTACAGATGCAATTTATATTGACTTCTGCAAAGCCTTTGATTCAAACTACTCCTAAAACTCAAATCCTATGGCATTCCAGGATCCCTCCATAGCTGGATTACAGCATTCCTGTCAAACAGACAATAAGTGGTCAAAATAGGAAACACCATATCCACCCCCGTCCCGGTTAAACAAGTGGTGTTCCCTAAGGTAGTGTACTGGGACCAACGCTCTTCATTTTCTACATCAATTACCTTTGCGATTACATCACAAGCAACTGTGTCCTCTTCACCGACGATGTAAAACTCTTCAATACTAATAACAAAAGATTTAAGTGCCAAATCCCACTGCAACAATATAGCCAAGAAGGCTTCAAGAGCTGTAAACCTAATCCTACGTAGCTTCTGCTCTGGCAATCTCACATTACTTACCAGAGCTTACAAAACTTTTGCCAGACCCATCCTCGAATACAGCTCATCTGTTTGGAACCCATATCGCACCTCAGACATTAACACCCTTGAAAATGTCCAAAGATACTTCACCAGAAGAGCCCTTCACTCCTCCACTCGAAATAGAATACCCTATGAGACTAGACTTTCAATCCTGGGCCTAGAAAGTTTAGAACTAAGATGCCTTAAACAAGATCTAAGTATTGCCCACAAGATCATATGCTGCAACATCCTGCCTGTCGGCGACTACTTTACCTTTAACCACAACACAAGAGCACACAACAGATTTAAACTTAATATTAACCGCTCCAAACTTGACTGTAAAAAATATGACTTCAGTAACCGAGTTGTCGAAGCGTGAAACTCATTACCGGACTCCATAGTGTCATCCCCAAACTCCCAACACTTTACCCTTAGATTATCTATGGTTGACCTATCCAGATTCCAAAGAGGTCAGTAAGGGACGAGTACAAGTCACTAGAGTGCCTTTCGTCCCCTGTCCTATTGCTCTCCTATATCTCCTATACCTTTCTTCTATTCCTATAGCTCTTCTTCTATTCTTTCATTGATATGTTCTATTCCTATACCTTCTTTTCTATTATTTCTTAGATATATTTTACTATGAGTATCTCCTCTATAACCTTCATCATGTATTTTACTATGTGTATATAGATATATACCCACTAAAACCCTCATTGTGTTTTGGACAAAATAAATAAATAAGAATAAATAAACCAGGTTACTTTGAACTCAGGCAGGCAGGCAGGCAGGCAGGCAGGCAGGCAGGCAGGCAGGCAGGCAGGCAGGCAGGAAGAAATGGTATTTGCTTTTGACATCTCTTTCTCTGCAATTTTCCTTTCACTCAAAAGTTGCCTGACTGACAAAATTAAGGGCTTATCTAATCCACACAAAGGATTTATGGCTGGCATAATGCTGCAAGTTCCCCTACTCTCATTTTAATTTTCTCTTGTGTGGCAGGGGATGGTAATCAGAAGAGATGCAGTCTGACAATTTAAACATACATAACAATTAGAATATAATAGATGCCTTAATTACTAAATTGATAGATTTTATAATGTTAATATTTGCTATTGCTATGTGGGTTGTGCATGTATCAGTAAACAGCATGTAACTCTGAATCTGTGAGGTATAAGCAATAATATACTGACTTACAAGGCAATGTTAGAAATGCTAGCTCTTGTGGGGTTAAACCTGGCTTTTGGTCTCAGGAGTGAGCAGCATACAAATGCAATAAGCAAGCAAGCAAGCAAGCAAGCAAGCAAACAAAGAAACAAATAAATAAATAAATAAATATTAACTGATATGTGCCAAATACTGATAGATATTGTATTTGAATTCGTGTGAGTCATTTAAAAAATAAACGAAGTATGAATTGATATATGGATTTGGATGAAACATGGCTGGCATGAACTGAAAGATATGTGACGGTATAGAATACAGTGTTGATGAAACTGAGAGCTGAAGATTTTAAGAATTAAAGTTTTGTATATAAAAATGTGTGACCATTGTATGAACTCTCCTTTGGTGATTGATTAAAAGTTTTTCCAGTGACTTTTGTAGCAAGAGCAGAAGAGTAGAACAAACAGTTGTAAGCTCTGTTGAAACTGGTGGTCAGCAAGAATAGATGATTTATTGTTTGTGTCCTATGTTGAAAGACAGAAAACCAAAAATACTTGCACATAGCTTTTTAGACAAGGATAAGGGGATAGGAGAAATGCATGTATTGGGAGATGAACTTAGTTTGTAACCCACTACGTCAGATTAGCTGGCATATCTGGGAGGAGTTTGTAAGGGTATACCTAACCTGCATTTTATTTCTGTAAGTGTGCATCCTCAGGATGCCACCGTGTTTTGTAAATCGTAAATCGGCAGTAGAGAGATTACTGTGCCCAAATAAACCTTGTCTCCTTATTCTGAAGCCTTCTTTGTCTGATTATTTCTTTTCAAAGAATTTCAGCAAACAAAACTAATTTTAATTGATTCTCTTTCTTTTCTTCATCTCTTGACTTTAATTTTTTCTGCTCATTATGTTGTACTTCCCCCCCCTGTACTTTTTTTATCATTGTTTACCTCAAAAGGAAATGGAATTACATTGTACACCATTATCATTCCAATAAAGGCAATTTGCATTGCCACATAAAGCACATTTTGACATTCCCTCCAATTAATTTCATCCATGTAGTTGCCAATGGGTCATACAATGTAAGGAATTTACAGAAGCTGGGGAAAGAGCAACTGCCTGAGAACTATGAGTTTGAGTAAGAAAAGGATGAGCAAGGAGGGAAAAAGGAGAGTGCTGGTGATTGGTGACTTAATTCTCAGGGGAACTGAACCTACCATCTGCAGACCAGACAAACAACCAGAGAGGTGTGCCGGCAAGTTGGCCTCGGGTAACAGTTCTATGGCACAATCGTAAGGGCAATGCGGTGGCATGCATTCCGCCTCTTTTTCATTAAAGACATCCGCAAACTCAGCGAGGCCCTCCGGTAACACTGCTGCAGGGATAACGGGGCCTTGTGAGGCACAAACATGACGATGGTGGTCGACACATTGTACACTGGAAAATGTGACGCTTTTCTGTGACCACACCACCTGAGGATCATGCGCCCTTAACCATGACAACCCCAAGACAAGAGGGAAATGGAGGCCCTGTGTGACATAAAATTGTAAAGCCTCCTCATGAGTCCCGATGCTGATCCGCACTGGTTAGGTCTGAAAACGCATGGGCCCAGACAACAACACCCGCCCATCAATGGTTTCTACAGTCAACAAAGGGTTCACAGGACACAAGGGCAACGAATGTCTCTGTGCAAACTCCTCACCCAGGAAATTCATGGTGGCCCCAGAATCCACGAGGGCAAGAGCAGAAATCGATTGAGTATGCTGATCCACCAGGAGCTTGAAATTAATCTTGAGGTGACGGTACCTTCTGGGCAGGGCCGCCGATAGACGGGTATTACTGGGAGTGGCATAACGGGCCTGGCCAAATTGACAAATAGGGGGGGCCTGGATGGTTTTGCCGGCCCCCTGGCGCCCCCAGTAATTTGTGCCCAGTGAGCAGCGCCAACGCCGAGCTCCAGCTCCTCGCTCGCACAGGCGCAGTACCGGCCCTCTCTTGAAGCATGTGGCGAAGGTAGGAGCCCCTTGGGGTGGCGGCGTTGGGGAATGAGGCTTGGGCGGCTGGGGTGGCTGGGGCGTTCCCTGTAGCTGTAGTTGCATCCCTGCTAAACGCGCACACACACCACACACACTCAGGCACGCGCGCGGTGGCTCCTGCTGCTGCTGCTGCTCGGGGTTGCAAAGTGTGACGCACGCCGCGGAGCCGAGGCATGGCTTTCACTTTACTTAGGGGAGGCCCCCTTCTCGCGGCCAAAAATAGGAGCACCTCTTGCTTGGCTGGTGGCGGCGGTTGCGTGGGCGGGTGGTGCGGGGGCTCCATGGGAGGAGGAGGAGGAGAAGGAGGGAAGCAAGCAAGCAGGCGAGGAGGAGGAGGAGAATCTCTCTCTCCACCCGCGCCAATGTTCTCTTGAGGGGAAGGAATTGGGCTTTGCATCTGCCAGGCGACAACCGAAGAAAGCCGGCTTGGCGTGGAGGAAAGAAAGCGAGGGAAAACATCCAAAAGGGCGGTGTGGAAGCGCGCACC
Source organism: Erythrolamprus reginae (assembly GCF_031021105.1). NCBI lineage: Eukaryota > Metazoa > Chordata > Lepidosauria > Squamata > Dipsadidae > Erythrolamprus > Erythrolamprus reginae. The sequence goes on from NC_091963.1 coordinate 49,619,769, forward strand.
TTTGTGTGTGGGGGTATATTTCAATAAAAATACACAGTTGGCATAGGTGTGCATGTGTGGTCTGTGATTTCATTGCACACACTGGCGAGGAGCAAGCTGCAAAAACAAACGGACGCTGCGGATACAAACGCGCAGCTTCTTATTTTATTAATCAACCGAGCATTATCTGCAAGCGGCCACGTTCAAACAAACCCCAACCCGGCAAAATGCAAACGTTTCTCATCTTCTTTCCCGTCCTTAGCGCACCCCAAAATGCCCCCCCGGCCCCGCACACCCTTTTTGCCAGCGTCCGGAGAACGAGAGAGAGTGAAAGCGACAGAGCAAGATAGAGAGAAAGTGAGAAAGAGAGAGAGAGAAAGAGGGGGGAGAGAAAGAGATAGCAAGAGAGAGACAACGAGAGAGAGAAAGAGTGAGAAAGAAAACAAGAGAAAGTGAGAAAAAAGAGAGAGCAACAGGGGGAGAGATAGAGAAAGAGGGGGAGAGAGAGAAAGAGAAAGAAAGAAGAGTGAGAGATGAGAGAGGAAGGGAGTGAGAGAGGAAGAAAGAAAGAGAGAAAGAAAGAGATGAGAGAGGAAGGAAGAGAGTGAGAGAGAGGAAGAAAGAAAGATAGAGAAAGAGAAAGAAAGAGAGAGATGAGAAGAAGGAAGAGAGAGAGGAAGAAAGAGAGAAGAGTGGAAGGAAGAGAGAGAGAGAGAAATGATAGAATAAAGGGGAGAAAAAAGAAATGAGAAAATGATTGAGGCAGAGAATGACAGGAAAGAGAGAGGTGACTCTTGATTTAAAGCATATGGTAAAAGCACTTAAATAATAACAGAAACCCCCCCCAGCCCTCACCTGCTTTTATTAATAGTTTTGCTGGTTGTTTTAGTTTTAATAGTAATGGATTTTGGCTTTTTTAATTATTAATTTATTTTAATAAAAAAGAAGGGATTTATATATTTATATATTTATATATTTATATATTTATATATTTATATATTTATATATTTATATATTTATATATTTATATATTTATATATTTATATATTTATATATTTATATATTTATATATTTATATATTTATATATTTATATATTTATATATTTATATATTTATATATTTATATATTTATATATTTATATATTTATATATTTATATATTTATATATTTATATATTTATATATTTATATATTTATATATTTATATATTTATATATACAGTATATGCTGCCCAGTCCCAAGTTTTTCCTTATTTCCAGATTGCATTTCCTCTTGGTGAGGTTGCTTCTTGTACTACCGTCAGGTGGCATGGAGAATAAATAGATGCCATCTGCTCTGTGGCAGCCCTTTAAAGATTGGGAAACTACTATTATATCCCCCCTCAGTTTTCTATTTGTTGAGCTAAACATACTCATTCTCTTAGCCCTTGTTCATAGGATTTAGCCTCTAGGCCAGGGGTGTCAAACTCAATTTCATTGAGGGCCATATCAGGGCTGTGTTTGACCTCAGAGGGCCGGGGGAGGGCTTGCCCAGGGTGTGTGGCCATGGTGGGCATGGCACAGGATTTGGGGGCAGTAGTTTTAAAATGGCGGGGGGGGGCCCATACACTTAGGCTGTATGGGGCCCCAAAATTCCTGATGGCGGCCCTGCTTCTGGGGTTGTTATCTGAAGAATCCTTAAGTGATGAAACGTCAGCCTGACCTAGCATTGCCACCAAGCCGGGCCGCCCTAGTTTCCTGACTGCATATCCGGCAGGGAAACCAGGGGCATGGGGACAGCCATTGAGGAATCCAGAACTATGGTGGGAACATGAGTTGACGGCTCTGGGAACTGTCCTAAAAGAGTCGCCGTGGCAACAGGAGGACTGGGAGGATTTGAAACCACACAGCAACTGTGCTCCTTCGTTTGCAGGGACAGGCATTCGCGAAATAACCTGCCCCAATGAAATAGAGGCACTGGCCTGTCGCATGTCACAGTGCTCGTTCCTCCGGGGACAAACGGGGTTGCACAAAGTTCACCTCCATGGGCTCCCCAACAGGGGCATGATCCGCTAGATGAGGAGGCAGGGCAGGCAGGAAGCGATGGGGTACAGGAACCGGGGTCAGCACGAGCATAGCAGACACCCCCCGTCATGGAGCAGGCACTGGCGTGATGCCCAAAACACAGGGGGAGGACCGCCCAGCCCGGCGCATCTCTCGAGCCAGCAGCCAAGCCTCAATGGCCAAACAATGCTGCTCCAGCTCATCCAGGGTGCCCGGCAGGGCCTCGTGCACCAGCTCATCAAGCATAGTCTCCACAAGCCATCCTGAAATGCCTCCATCAAGGTGGCCTCATTCCATTGCACCTGTCCATTGAGGCTATGAAAGTCACTTAAATATTCCACTAATGGGTGCGAGCCTTGTTTCGACGATGATATCCTGCACCAGATCCGAAAACTGCCATCGCAACTGGGCGCAAAAGGCAGTATAATCCTGCAGTATCGGATCATCTCTGTCCAGCAATGGAGACATCCAGGGCCGGCCAACAAACTGCATCTCTTGGAAAATGGGGCAGTTGTACATTAATAAACAACTGCACTTGACTGAGGAAAGCTGCAAACATGTATCTGTCACCCCAGAATTTTTCAGGCAGAGCCACAAAGCATTTCCTCCTTGGTAGTGGCTGTGGGGCAGGAGCTGCTGGCTGCACCTGTGGAATGACAGGCTGCTGAGATAATATATCCACCTGGTTCTGTAACTGCAGCACTGTCTGCATTAACGCTTGGATTTCCATCCTCAAAGTCTCGAAGACTGCTTGTATTTCTGCCATACCAGCAGCCATGATCAGATAAGTGCTGGAAAAAAGAGAAGCAAACAATCCAACACACTTCACTCAGAAACGGTATGTGCCTGAGGGTTGATGGCAGTTTATTGTGTTCTGCCAGCATGTCTCAGCCGGCAGGACTAATTGCAGGGTAATTAGTCCAGAAAGACACATACCACATGATAGAAGGAAAACCCAAAAGTCTTTATCAACAGAAAAACAGAAAAAGTTCCCTTTTTAAATGTCAAAGGGATTTTCTGGTACACACAAGGCACAGGTTAAATGCAATCCAAATGCTCACCCAATAACTGGGAAATTGAGTCCAATTCTAAAGTCCAGAAAGTCCACACACAATCTTGAACAGCAAAAACCACGATCTTGACGAAACTATGAATCAGATAAACTGCCATGAGGCTAAAACAGCAGGCTGCTCTTTTATCTGTAGCACTAATTACAGCAGCCCCACCCAACCACAGGTGGCCTCATTTTCTCTTGTAATAATCCTTCAGTTGTTGACTCCTATGCATCACTCTACGCATGCGTGGATGTGTCATACATTCTTGTTCAGAATCCAGGGATGATAAGGATGATTGATCTCCTCCTGCGCTATCTACCAAACTCCCATCTTCCAAGTCACCCCCACCTTCTTCTTCTTCCGAGGAAACTTCACTACCTGACTCTGTCAGCAATAAAACAGGCCTATGACATGTTGATGTTTCCCCTGCATCCACCTCCACATTCCTTGGGGCAGGAGCTGGGCCAGAGCCAACCACAACAGGATTACTACCCCTTATTAGTGATCCATGCAGGAACAAATGACACAGGGAAGGATTTGAATGCAATAATGAGAGACTGCGACCAATTGGGCAACACAGTCAAAAACATAGGTGCACAGGTTGTTTTTTCTTTTCTTCCATCCTACCCACAAGAGGATGATACCCAGCAAGAGAACACAAAATCCCAGAAATAAATCATTGGCTAAAGATTTGGTGTCGCCAAAAGGTTTCCTTGATCATGGGCTACAAAATCTCCAAGATGGGCTTCTAGCAAGGGATGGGCTGCACCTCACCAGGGCTGGGAAGAATCTCATAGGAAACCAAATAGGCCAACTTGTCAGGAGGGCTTTAAACTAAGACTGATAGGAGAGAGTGACCAAACTAGGAAGTCAGACCAGGAGCAATAGATGGAAACTGACCAAGGAGAGATTCAACCTGGAAATAAGGAAGAACTTTCTGACAGAGAGAGCGATTAACCAGTGGAACAGCCTGCCAGCAGAGGTTATGAACGCCTGATCACTTGACACATTGAAAAGAAAATTTGATTGCCATCTGGTTCGGGTGGTGTAGGGTTTCCTGCTTGATCAGGTTGGACTTGATGACCTGCAAGGTCCCTTTCAACTCTAATATAAATAAATAAATAAATAAATAAATAAATAAATAAATAAATAAATAAATAAATAAATAAATAAATAAATAAATAAATAAATAAATAAATAAATAAATAAATAAATAAATAAATAAATATTGAATTATAGACAAAATTTTTGAAATTTGTCATCTAGAAAGAACTATGGATTTATCTTTATTAAAAAATTAAAGCTATATTATGCTTTTTTATCTAATAAAGTATAATTTATTTCCTCTCTTTGTATCATATAGTTGTTGTATCATAGATACAATAGATGTATATGTCTATACAATCATAGAAATGATATTTTATCTATAAAAAGGGAGGGAAGAGAGAATGAAAAAAGTGTTTATATATTGCATGTGGTTACTATATTACAGTATTACTAAGAGATTTGCTGTAAACAAGAAAATAAAATCAGACACAATTTTACACTTAATAAGAATGCTTGCAAAAGTTAAAGGAAGTGTTTACTGTTGTACTGACTAGTCTTTCCTAATCAAATTTATTATATTCCCTCTATCAAGTAGCTGAGAAAAAATGCATTTGCCTCCTATTTCATCACGGCAGCTGCAATAGTAGCATAATACACTGGGAAATGTTGCTTTCCTCCGATTTCATGCTGGGGGCAGCAAAGAGAAAGTTGACCTCTTTCTCTCCTCACACCTGATGCCCGGAATGCTGCTGTGACAATTTTCCAGAACTCCTGGAAAATTCATAATTCATAATGATTATATAAATTAAAGGTGTCTTGGGAAGCTAACATTTTTCAGGATTACTGACTCACACTGGTGCAGAAAGAGAAATATTCAGTCTGCTTTCTGCCTTGCTACCCCCAACACTGAATAGCAAGCAGAAGATGGAAAGCTGAAATTCTTTGAATTATATTAAAAATGGGCTGAAAGAATCAAATATTATGACATTTATTCAATGTAGAAGGTAAGAATAAGTACCAATATTTGTATTTTGAGACAATAAATTATGAAATTCGGTACCATCAATAGATATGATGAAATAATTATTTCATCACTTTTGTTATGGGAACAAAGGAAGCTGCTTTGCTCTATGTAGTACAATATTATTGTCATGCACTATCAGATTCTCTCCAGGGGTTCAGACTGGCATTTATTTCAGCCCTATTTAGAGACATAATCTGGGACTTTATGTAAACCAAGCATATGCTCTATCACTGAACTTGATGGCTCATTATTATTGTTCATTTTTCCTTTTAACAATCAAACAAATGATAGAAACATAACAAACCCTTTTCACATACATTTTATTTATCTTATGGCCTGATTCCTCTAAACATTTAAATTACTAACAAGTGATTAAATCCTCCTTTGTTAAGAGTTGTTACATAGCAGTGCCACGAAATCTACAAGCGATGCAACATTGTAAAGATTGTGGTCAGTGGCTTAGGATGATTTTTGACCATGAATGTGAAACTGTGGTTTGGTGAGCTGTCCCAATGTTTGTAAATTTACAGAATAAAGATTTTTTTTTCACAGAACCTATGTTACAAAACAAGAATAAATACAAATACAACATGTAAGAAACCCAAACCTAAAATCTAGTTCTAAAACCCAAAGATTATTAAGAACAGGCACCCACATTCATCCTATTGAAATCATATGCTCAATCATCAGTTGGAGCAGGATGCCACCCATCATCAGGCGTCACCAGGTCAAACTCCTCCCACAAACCAGACTAAAATAGGTCCCTGTCACCTCAACTGACTCATTGTCAGTCGAAACTGCCCAGTCAGAATCCAGGTCCATCCGGATCTGAGCAATTTTATTAGCAAAAAACTTGTTAAACCCCTCAGCATTGCCCTGCAACGGTTCATCCCCAACCCTCCCCCATATTGAGGAGGGAGTGAATCACCCCAAACAGGGTAGCTGGGCATGATTCCACTGATGTAATCAAGATGGAAAGATATGAAGATCTTGCAGCCTTGTTCACCACTAAATAAGTCTTAATATAATAATTTAATTGTGCTCGGTCAGATCCAGATTTACTGGCCCTCCAACACTCCTCTAGGCATTTCTTTTGGCATTTCATCCCCCTGAGTTCCTCAGTGAACCAAGGAGATCTCCTGGGTCTACTGTCACAAAGAGGCGCAAAGACACAATCCGGTCCAGGAGCCCCATTGTGGCCATGTTCCAGGCCAACCCCAGGGACTCTGCTGAATTGTGTATAACCGAATACCTTTATTTCCCCAAGTGCCCTCTTACAGTCCACTGAGTCCATTAGGCATCTGGGGCAGAATCAAATAATTCTATTTAGAACCCTAAAATCAAGCAGTAGCAGAAAATGATCTGACCATGACAAAGGTGAGATGTCTAAGCCCCTTAAATTCAGATAATGGCTCAACTACCCCAAGAGAAAAACCATGTTGGGAGTGTGCCCCCCCCCCCTCGTGTGTCGGGCCCTGAATTACCTGGGTGAGTGCCATCATTGCCTTGGAAGCTATGAACTCCTGCACTAGCCCAGAAGATTCACTGAGTGACAGTACATTAAAGCCCCCCAAGACTACCAGTTTGAGAAACCTGACTGCCAACCTGGCTACCTCCTTGAGCAATGCAGGCAGGGCTGTTGTCATGCAGCTGGGAGGCAAGTTAGTGAGCAACAAACCCACCTGAACCCCTAGGTCCAACTTCACAAGGAGGGACTCACAACCAACTAACTCCTGTGAAGAGAGTCTGCATAGGCCGAAGCTATAATAGCCAGTTCCCCCTTTCCCTGGGGTCACATCTGATGCCATACCTGGAACCTGGCTGGGCACATCCCCTTGGGACCCAACCAGGTCTCAGTCACATATGCCAGGTCAGCCTCTTCATCCGAGAGTAAGTCCCGGATGAGGGGAGCTTTATTCATAACTGACCTGGTGTTGAGCAGCAGCAGCCTGAGCTGTTGTTTGTCCTATATCAAATTATAGAGAGGCACATCAATTATAGCATGTATTTTATTTTATTATTTTATTTTATTTTATTTTGTTTTGTTTTGTTTTGTTTTATTTTATTTATTTATTTATTATTTTATTTTATTTTATTTTATTTTATTTTATTTTATTTTATTTTATTTTATTTTATTTTATTTTATTTTATTTTATTTTATTTTATTTCATTTCATTTCATTTCATTTCATTTCATTTCATTTCATTTCATTTCATTTCATTTCATTTCATTTCATTTCATTTTATTTTATTTTATTTTATTTTTTAATTTTATTTTATTTTATTTTATTTTATTTTCCACCTAACTTATTATTATTATTATTATTATTATTATTATTATTATTATTTATTATTATTTGGATTTGTATGCCGCCCCTCTCCGAAAACTCGGGGCGGCTCACAACAAGTGAAAAGACAATCCAATACATAATCCAATTAATTAAAACATTATAAATTTAAGAAAAACCCCTATACTAACATACACACACACAAGCATACCATATATAAATTCAACGTGCCCAGGGGAAGATGTTTAGTTTCCCCATGCCTGACAGCAAAGGTGGGTTTTGAGGAGTTTACGGAAGGCAGGAAGAGTAGGGGCAGTTCTGATCTCCGGGGGGAGTTGGTTCCAGAGAGCCGGTGCCACCACAGAGAAGGCTCTCCCCCTGGGGCCCGCCAACCGACGTTGTTTAGTTGACGGGACCCGGAGGAGGCCCACTCTGTGGGACCTAATCGGTCGCTGGGATTCGTGCGGCAGAAGGCGGTCTCGGAGATATTCTGGTCCGATGCCATGAAGGGCTTTAAAGGTCATAACCAACACTTTGAATTGTGACCGGAAACTGATCGGCAGCCAATGCAGACTGCGGAGTGATGGTGAAACATGGGCATACCTGGGTAAGCCCATGACTGCTCTCGCAGCTGCATTCTGCACGATCTGAAGTTTCCGAACACTTTTCAAAGGTAGCCCCATGTAGAGAGCATTACAGTAGTCGAACCTCGAGGTGATGAGGGCATGAGTGACTGTGAGCAATGAGTCCCGGTCCAGGTAGGGCCGCAACTGGTGCACCAGGCGAACCTGGGCAAACGCCCCCCTCGCCACAGCTGAAAGATGGTTCTCTAATGTGAGCTGTGGATCGAGGAGGATGCCCAAGTTGCGGACCCTCTCTGAGGGGGTCAGTAATTCCCCCCCCCAGGGTAATGGACGGACAGATGGGATTGTCCTTGGGAGGCAAAACCCACAGCCACTCCGTCTTATCCGGGTTGAGCTTGAGTCTGTTGACACCCATCCAGGCCCCAACAGCCTCCAGGCACCGGCACATCACTTCCACCGCTTCGTTGACTGGGCATGGGGTGGAGATGTAAAGCTGGGTATCATCGGCATATTGATGATACCTCACCCCATGTCCTTGGATGATCTCACCCAGCGGTTTCATGTAGATGTTAAATAGCAAGGGGGAGAGGACCGACCCCTAAGGTACCCCACAAGGGAGAGACCTTGGAGTCGACCTCTGACCCCCGACTAACACCGACTGCGACCGGCCAGAGAGGTAGGAGGAGAACCACTGAAGCACAGTGCCTCCCACACCCAACCCCTCCAACCGGTGCAGAAGGATACCATGGTCGATGGTATTGAAAGCCGCTGAGAGATCGAGGAGCACCAGGACAGAGGATAAACCCCTGTCCCGGGCCCGCCAGAGATCATCCATCAACGCGACCAAAGCAGTTTCTGTGCTGTAACCGGGCCTGAAGCCCGACTGCTGGGGACCTAGATAATCGGCTTCTTCCAAGGACCGCTGGAGCTGGAGTGCCACCACTTTCTCGACAACCTTCCCCATGAAGGGAAGGTTGGAGACTGGACGATAGTTGTTGAGTACGTCTGGGTCCAGGGAAGGCTTCTTGAGGAGGGGGCGCACAAGCGCTTCTTTATAGAGTGGTGGAAAAACTCCCCTCCCCAAGGAAGCGTTGGTAATCTCCTGGGCCCAGCTTCATGTCACCTCCCTGCTGGCCGAGACCAACCAGGAGGGACACGGATCCAGTAGACAGGTGGCGGAACTCACAGCTCCAATGGCCTTGTCCACTTCATCAGGTGTCACCAGATCAAACTCTCCCCAGACAGGTGGACAAGTACGTGCCCCAGTCACCTCGACTGACTCATTGTCAGTCGACTCTGTTTTACAATTGGAGTCGAGGTCGGCCCGGATCTGAGCGACTTTATCAGCGAAAAACGTGTTAAACTCCTCGGCACTACTCTGCAAGGGCTCCCCAACTCCCCCCTGGTTAAGAAGGGAGCGGGTCACCCTAAACAGAGCGGCCGGGCGGGATTCCGCTGATGCAATCAAGGCAGCATGGTATGCGCATCTTGCCGCCTTGAGCGCCACTTTGTAAGTCTTAATGAAGGCTCTTACAAGTGTTCGATCAGATTCAGACCTGCTCTTCCTCCATCGCTTCTCTAGACGTCTCTTTTGGCGTTTCAACTCCCGGAGCTCCTCGTTGAACCATGGGGCTCTACGGGGTCTAGCGCCACGGAGAGGTCGCAAAGGCGCAATTCGGTCGAGAGCCTCCGCAGCAGCCGTATTCCAGGCCTCCGCAAGAGACTCCGCCGAACTGTGGATGAGTGCCTCTGGAATAACCCCAAGCGCCGTCTGAAAGCCCTCTGGGTCCATCAGGCGTCTGGGGCGGAACATCTTCATTGGTTCCGCCTCCCTGCGGGGAAGGATTGGAGCCAGGAAGTCAAGCCGTAGTAGAAAATGGTCTGACCATGACAAAGGCACTGCTTCTAAGCCCCTTAGTCTCAGACCATTACTCAATTGCTCGGAAAGGAATACCATGTCAGGTGCGTGCCCCCCCTCATGAGTCGGACCCCGTACTACTTGAGTCAGGTCCATGGCTGTCATGGTGGCCATGAACTCCTGTGCCAACCCAGAGGTTTCGCCGAGTGACGGCAGGTTGAAGTCCCCCAAGACAATAAGTCTGGGGAACTCCACCGCCAACCCGGCTACTTCCTCGAGTAGCACAGGCAGGGCTTTTGACACGCAGCTGGGAGGCAGGTACGTGAGAAATAAGCCCACCTGAACCCCTAAGTCCAACTTCATCAAGAGTGACTCGCAACCCGCAATTTCCGGAGCAATGAGTCCACGTAGGCAAAGGCTCTCCCTGGCTATAATAGCCACTCCTCCCCCCCTTCCCTGGGGTCGAGGTTGGTGCCATATCTGAAACCCAGCTGGGCAAATTTCAGAGAGAGGAACACCTCCCTCTGGGCCCAGCCAGGTTTCAGTAATACATGCCAGGTCGGCCTCCTCATCCAGGATCAGATCCCGGATGAGGAGAGCTTTATTGACCACCGACCTGGCATTAAGCAGCAGCAACCTGAGTCCAGGGCCAGAGTTACACTCATCACCAGTACCCAAGATTGGGCTCACAGAGCCGGAACAAGGGACCGGCTAACTCTGTGACCCCCGCCATATCTGCCTCTCCCCAGCAACACAGGGATATTCCGGCCCTCTGCCACCCCAGAGATCAATGCCCCTTCCTCTCCTGTCTCCCGAGTGTCAGGTGGGCCAAATCTATCACTCATACTACTGTCGCTCCTCCCATCCATACCATACTCCCACCCACCCCAACCATCACACTCATACCAATCATTCATTCCATGCACAACATTGAATCTGCTCCAATCATCCATTAATTAGAGACCCCCCCCAATGTTAAAAAAGGATTAAATTAATAATAGATAAAAATGCTGATAAAATATGACATAGTATAAATACATATAAATAAAAATAGAAAATTTCACAAGATTAATAATTAATAGTATAAAATAGTATAAAATGGTAAAAAATGGTATAAAATCAGTTCTTAATATTAATTATTAGCTAATCATCGGTTAATCAGTCGGCCCAGGTGTAGTGTCTTTGTAGGTCTTCAATATAACTTAGATCTTAAAAAGTCTTAAAAAGTTGCTGTTGCTTTTTCCAGCCGGTCCACTAGGGGGCATGGATCTTCTGTAAAGTGCATAGAAGCCAGAAAGCCAGGAGGGGTGGGGTGGGGGGGGACAAACCAAGATAGTCATTTGCAAAGTTAATATAAGCAATGTCCCTGGCCAATTGGCCATATTGGTCCCAAGCAACCAGTCCCATCCTTCACACGCTCCTCAGTGATTCCATCGTCCAGCAAGCCCGTCTCCACAGTCTTTCCCACCTAATCTTCCCTTGGCACCAGCAGCTCTCACCCGCTGGTGCCATGCAGGAAGTTGGGGGGGCGGGGGGGTTGTTCTTTCCAAATATACCCCGCCTGCAATTATCCTTCACTGGCAACAGGTCGCTCCATTTCCCCTGGTCTCTCTCCGCCTCGACGCCGGTCACTCTCACTCACCAGGTCGGGGGGGGGAGGGTCAGTTCATCATTAGCCCCACACACCACACTCCACGTTCTTTTAGCACCATCCACTTTCCTCCTTTCCTCCTTCTCCGATGTTTCTTAGCTTTTTCGCAAGGCACCGCCGCCGTCTTCCGCGTCCCAGTCAGCCACCTCTCGACGCTGCGGTCTTTTCCGGTGCCTACAACACCCCCCCGGCCCCCACCATCTCGGCACCGTCTGCTCCCATCTGTCGGGCGGGTCGGGGGGCTCGGCCCGACAGTCGCTCTGAATCTTCTCGGCTCTCTTCCCTCCGATGTCAAAAACTCCGCGCCAGGCACCGCCGCCATCTTCCGCGTCCCAGCTGGTTCCGCGTCCCAGCTGGTCGCTCCGCAGTCACCCACGCGCCTCCGGCCCCAGCTTCAGAGCTCTGTAGTTGGGGGCACAGCAGCAACAGCGACAACCGACAACTTTCCATCCTGGACCACCATTTTCCGACGATAAACCGTTGTTCAAGGGAGCGGCGGACCCACCATCTCCCCACCGCTCAAACCGGAACCGGATGCTTAAGGATCATATGGGATATATTTCTACTTGGTTCTGTAATGGATATGGATATATTTCCATTTGTTGCTGTAATAGATTTATTCATCCTTAAGGTGCTGCACCAAAATCTTTTAAATTACATTGCTTACAGTCTTTGACAGAACTTGATGTGACAACTAACAATATAATAATTCATAGTACCTTGACACAGGGTCAGTCATATTTAAGTTTATTTTTTTTAACTTTTTCTGAATAATTCAAGAGAGATGACAATTTTAATGACATTCTCATGGGTAGAGGTGTTCTTACATTTACTTAAGAGGTGACCTTTCTTTACTATCATTGTTCTAGCAGTGTGAAGTCCTCTAAGCATCCAGTCTTAGTAAATCCCAAGGGACATCACCAAGGGGAAAGTCTTTATGTGTGACTGTTTGACATTGCATTTCAGAATAACGGAAAAGTAGTAACAGGAAACAACAAGAATTCAACTTTACACTATATTAGTTGCATTGGCATCCTTCAGTCTCAAAAGACCATGGTATCATGCGCTGGATTCCCCCTACTATATTAATACTATGTACATAACTAGTTGGGGTTGGCAATATATAGAATAAACCAACAATGCATGCTTACTTGTATTAGAAGGGTATTGTTTTAAGAGCTAGTGTTACAGATTGCCATAGGAGGGAGCCAGAAGCATGACTCACTCTCTCTCTTTAAAAAAAAAAATCTTTATTGAGGAAAGAAAAAAAGAAGTAAATATACATAAAAAGACAACAAAAATAATTTGAGGAAGAGGAACATGGGAACAAATACAAGTATATGGCTTTTGCATTAAATCTCTTTCATAATAAATGTTAAGTGTCTAATTTAAATGGAAAAGAAAACGTAAACACGTACAGACAAAAAGTGAAAAAAATGTACATACAGTATGTACATCAGTCTATTTCAAAGACATGTCAACCCCCTGTTGACTATCCTATCACACAGCCTCTGTGATCTTATTACATTTCTACTATTTACTAAAGCTTTAAATAGTAATCGCTTTATTAAATTTGAATTTGAATTCTAAAAGTGAAAATCTATCCCAATGTTATAGTCTATTAAATTACATATCTTTGGCTCAAAATCATAACTATCATAACTATAACTATATACATCTATCCTAATGTTATACTCTATTCTCTATTCAAAATCATAAATATAAACATCTATCCTAATGTTATACTCTATTCTGTTGCAAAATTGAAAAATATTAGCTTGTTATTTTCAGTGGATTTATGGAGTGAAAGTTTGAATGGTAACTTCTTTTGTAGTTCTGTCAAAAATATTTTTATATTTTTTGGTCTAGACAGGTGTATCATCTTTCCCAAGATTTATAGAATTGTTTTTCTTCTTTGTCTTGCAGTTCCACGGTCATTTCTGTGAATTCAGGACATTCCATAGTCTTACTAATAAAATGTAATATGGGTATAGTCTAATTTCCAATTCTGAGCAAAGGATATATTTATTATCAAATATCTATCTTCTCTATCTGTTTGGGGTTTAATTATCCCTAAAAGAAAGAGTTCTGTATGGAGAGGGGCAGCATACAAATCCAATAAATTATTATTATTATTATTATTATTATTATTATTATTATTATTATTAAATTATTAAAGGGAATCGGCTTTTGGATAATATACTCCATATATTTTTGAATTTTTAACCAATAGGTTTTCGATTTAGGGCATGTCCACCATAGGCCGTAATAGGATCCTACATCTTGTTTACATTTCCAGCATGATGGTACTATGGTACTATTGCTAGGCGGGCTGAGGGGAAGTGCCATCTATAAAACATTTTATAGAGATTCTCTCTATAATCTGTTGCTTGGATTAGTTTATAATTTAATGTTCCAATTTCCCCCCATTCTATTAGGCTTACAGAGTGACCAAACTTTTGGGCCCATGGAATCATGTTGCCTTTGACTTCTTCACCCAGGAGTTTGTGCTGTATTAAAAAAAATGTATAGTTTCAATATTATTTGTTTATCTGTGCCCAATTGAAGTTTATATAACATATTTGTTTTTTGGAAGCCATATTTTACTTTGTCTTTATTGCATCTCGATTGAATCTGTAGATAGTGTAGCCAATCCAAATTTATACCTCTTTCTTGAAGTGTTTCTTTTGAAATTAATTGGTCATCCATTAATGAGTCATATGTTAGAATGTAATGATGCTTTCTTTTTATTTATTTATTTATTTATTTATTTATTTATTTTGATTTGATTTGATTTGATTTGATTTGTATGCCGCCCCTCTCCGTAGAACAATTCAAGACAAATCTAATAATTTAAAAACATTTTAAAAAACTGTTATTAAAGCAGACATACACACAAACATACCATACATGAATTGTATAGGTCCGGGGAAAATGTCTCAATTCCCCAATGCCTGATGACAGAGGTGGGTTTTAGGGACTTTACGAAAGGCAAGGAGGGTGGGGGCAGTTCTAATCTCAGAGGGGAACTGGATCCAGAGGGTCGGGGCTGCCACAGAGAAGGCTCTTCCCCAGGGACCCGCCAAACGACATTGTTTAGTCGACGGGACCCAGAGAAGGCCAACTTTGTGGGACCTAATCGGTTGCTGGGATTCATGCGGCAGAAGGCGGTCCCAAAGATATTCTGGTCCGAGGCCATGAAGGGCTTTATAGGTCATAACCAACACTTTGAATTGTGACCAGAAATTGATCGGCAACCAATGCAGACTGCGGAGTGTTGGTGTAACATGGGCATACCTTGGGAAGCCCATGATTGCTCTCACAGCTGCATTCTGCATGATCTGGAGTTTCCAAACACTTTCAAAGGTAACCCATGTAGAGAGCATTACAGTAGTCAAATCTCAAGGTGATGAGGGCATGACTGACTGTGAGCAGTGAATCCCGGTCCAAAAAGGGCCGCAACTGGTGCACCAGGTGAAACTGGGCAAACGCCCCCCTTGCCACAGCTGAAAGATATTTCTCTAATGTGAGCTGTGGATCGAGGAGGACACCCAAGTTGCGGACTCTCTCTGAGGGGGTCAGTAGTCCCCCCCCGGGTGATGGGTGGGCAGATGGAATTGTTCTTGGGAGGCAAAACCTACAACCACTCCGTCTTATCAGGGTTGAGTTTGAGTCTGTTGACACCCATCCAGGCCCCAACAGCCTTAAGAGACACCATGGAAAAATATTTAACAGGGATGAAAAGAAAGGAAGAGAGAGATGGAGTAAGTCTCCTGAAAGCTAAGATGAGGAAATATGAAGAAGCATATGTAGCACTGCGCTTCACTGTGACTACAGTGGGAGATGAAGAAAGACCGGTATACTTATTGTGTCTTAAAATATTGGTAGTGGACAGCATGAAGCCAAATAAGTTAAGGCATTACTTAAACAAATAATACTACTTGAGTTTTTTATAAGCCACTTGAGTTTTTTCAGCGAAAATGTGCTGAATATTGCAAGCAATCATCCCAGTAGAGAGTTGTGGGGAGGTGTTGCAAAATGTTTACTTCTTTCTAGGGGGGGTGTAACAGAAAATAATTGAGAAACATTGGCTTAATTGGATTAACATTGAATGACAAACAGCTGGTTCATGCCCGTGGTGAAGAATCTGCTGCTAGGTGTTGGGACATTTTGAAAAAGATTTTGAAAAAGATTTATGTTTGTGATAGTGTGGTAGCACACATTCATCTTACACTGTTTATAACCTGTTTGCAGAAAGGTGATGATATGTTAGCTCATTTGGCTTTTATGAAGAAGACTTTGCAAGAGCTACAAGAAAAGGAACTGATATTTTCCAAATTTCATTAAGTCTATATAATTCTTTCTTAGTTGGATGAGAGTTACAATGATTATGTGTCTCCACTGGAGGTTTTGACCAGAGATCAACTGACATTGACTGCCATAACTGGAAGACTGTTGGATGAGTCAAGAAGAAGGCAAGACAATGACAGATAAGAGATAAACCACAACAAGAAAAAGAGAATAATTCTGGGAATGCATATTTTGTAAGAAAATGTTATTTTTGTGGGGCTAAAGGTCACATAGCAAAATTCTGTAAAAAGAGTAGTAAACAGAATGTAGGTAATGTACAGATAGAATATAATGATATTGGTTTAGCTAGGAAAAAAAGCTGCTAAAATGATAATTGTGATTTGTGGTTGCTGATAGTGATGCAACACAATGCATATCTAATAATAGAAAGAACTTTGTAAAAATAACTAAAAGTAACCAACATGTATCAGTAGCTAAGGCTGGAAAATGAAAGCAGCTGGAGAAGGTAAAGCAAAATGTTCATGTTTAAATAAGAATTTACATATGTTTGTTTGTTTATTTAATTAATTAATTAATTAATTAATTAATTAATTAATTAGATTTGTATGCTACTTGTATAACAACTCCCCCCGGAGTTGTTGTTGTTACGGGGGTAAGTTTCGGCTTGTTAGAGGGAGCTGTCGGCCGGAGACAGCGAGGCTTGCTGCAGCGAGCGACCTGCTCCTGCCTTCGCTTTCGCCTCCTCGAGAGCGAGTGAAATTTGCCGGCGGAGCCGAGTTAGCTGCAGGGAAAGCACCCGAGTTAGCCGCTTCCACGGGGCTTTTGAGGGAAATAACAGTCCCTCCTGGGGGAAGCGCTTCCTTCCCATTGGCGCTCTCTTCAGATCCTCCTCCCCTCGCTCTGGGTGAGCAGCGCGGCGTGGCAGCGGTGATGGAAGAGGAGGAAGAGGAGGAGAACGAGGGCTAAAAAAGAGAAGTGCCAGAAGCTCAAACGCGGCCGGGGGGCTCGTGGGCCCCCTTTTCTTCAGAAACGGGAGTCTCTCGTCCACCCCCCGCCCACCTCCCTCTGATATTTTCGGGCTCACGGCAGCGGGAGAAGCTCGGACCGAGGAGAAGCCCCCGGTTCCCGTGCCCCGTTTGGCCATGCCGAACTGTAAAAATAATAATAATAATGGAGCGGGGAGCAAAATCCTGGCCGGAGCGTTGCAGCAGCTTCCTTTCATTCAGCGACGGTCTCGGCCACAGCTTCGGCGCCTCTGCAAAGATCCTGCACCCGCTGGGTGGTGGGGTGGTGGGAAAAAAGCGCCACAGCGATAGCGCTTGGGGGGGAGACGCTTCGAAGTGGGGGGTTGGTGTCAGTCTGGGGAGGCGACCGGCGGCGAACAGGAGAAGCCGGCGCTGCTGCTGCTTCAGAGCTGCTCGCGGGCAAAGAGCGAATGAGAAACTTTCCCCGGATCTTTTTTCCCAGCGACGCGATCTGGAGGAGGAGAGATCCTGCACCCGCCGGGTGGGGGGGGGAGGTGGGACTGACACCAGACTGACACCAACCCCCCGCTTCAAAGCGTCTCCCCCCAAGCGCTATCACTGCGACGCTTTTTTCCCACCTCCCCCCCCACCCGGCGGGTGCAGGATCTCTCCTCCTCCAGATTGCGTCACTGGGAAAAAGATTTGGGGAAAGTTTCTCGTTCGCTCTTTGCCCGCGAGCGGCTCCGAGGCAGCAGCAGCGCCGGCTTCTCCCGTTCGCCGCCGGTCGCCTCCCCGGTTGCCTCCAATATAAGACATACCCCGAAAGTAAGACATAGTGGGGCTTTTGGGGATAAAAAGAAAGTAAGACACTGTCTTACTTTTGCGGAAACACGGTAGAAGCAGAGATTAAGGGGGATGGTACAGCTGAGATAATGGATCTCGGAGTTTAACTGCCACGTATGCAATGTCCGCCGAAGCACTGACAATTATAAACAAAGAAGAAAATCTTAAAAGTTATCCTGCAGCACCATCTGGTGACCAAATAAAAGAATTACAACCTGTTCAAAAAGTAAGTTCAGAAAAATCTAAAAGTTATCCTGCAGTACCATCTAGTGGAATACAAGTTATTAAATATAAAATTGTTTCTCATCTTAAGCAATTGCCAGCTTCTATTCCAGATCAATCTTTGAAGTATGGAGAACACGTTGTTCATTATTATCCTTCAATTAAGCCACAAGTACCACAAGCAAGCCAAGGTGCGCAGATGCAAAAGGACCAACAACCACAAATTCCAGTTCTTCAAATTCAACCACCGCCGGTTCAAGCACCCTAGATGCCACAAACAATAGCAGTACCAGCTGCAGCTAAAAGGCAAGTTGTTACTTTATCACCATTGAAAGGTGAGTCAAGATTAAAGAATAATGGACAAAATTATAAAACTTGGTTGCATGAAATAAGATTGATTTTATTTGCTGAAAGGGTTGATCACATGGCTTTCAATCCACCCAATAGACAGTGGACTGAAGAAGAAAGAGCTTTAAATACTAGAGCGACCATTTTGATACTTATGTCTCTGGACACAGATCTATCAGTTAGATTTCTACATGATATCACTGCAAGTGACTTGATCACAGCTCTAGATGAACTTTATAGACCAGTTTCAGAAGAAGGAACATGCTTGTTGTTTACTGACATTTTTACTTAAAGCCTGGAGAGAAAATTGCTCCACACTTATCTAAACTTCTAGTAATGCAAAAAGATCTGATAGAGAGAGGCTATCAGATAGATCAGATACAAATGAATACAGCAATAATCACTTCCCTAAATTATGAATGGAAAGATGCCATTACAAAGTATAAAAACATACCTTTAGCTCAAAAAACTACGTCCAGAGTATGAAAGCTTTTAACAGAAGAAGTGATTATGCAAAGTAGACTCAAAACTACAGCACCTGCTTACAAACCTACAATGAGTTGCGGCTACCAACAAAGGGGCTACACTCCAAGATATCCACAGCACAATCAGCCTAGAAGAACAGATTTTCAACGCTCTCAATCTGGTGATTCTCAATGCTCTCAATCTGGTGATTCTCAATGCTCCCAATATAATAATAATAATAATTTAATAATTTATTAGATTTGTATGCCGCCCCTCTCCGAAGACTCGAGGCGGCTCACAACAAGCGACAAAACAATATTGTACAGGCACAAATCTAATATTAAGAAAAAACTAAAAACCCTATCAATTTAAAAAACCAAACAACACATACATACCCAACATAAATTATAATAAGCCTGGGGGAAAGGTGTCTCAAATCCCCCATGCCTGGCAGTATAGATGGGTCTTAAGTAGTTTACGGAAGACAAGGAGGGTGGGAGCAGTTCTAATCTCCGGGGGGAGTTGATTCCAGAGGGCCGGGGCCGCCACAGAGAAGGCTCTTCCCCTGGGGCCCGCCAGACGACATTGTTTAGTCGGCGGGACTCGGAGAAGGCCGACTCTGTGGGACCTTATTGGCCGCTGGGATTTGTGCGGTAGTAGGCGGTTCCGGAGGTATTCTGGTCCAATGCCATGTAGGGCTTTAAAGGTCATGACCAACACTTTGAATTGTGACCGGAAACTGATCGGCAACCAATGCAGACTGCGGACTGTTGGTGTAACATGGGCATATTTGGGAAAGCCCATGATTGCTCTCGCAGCTGCATTCTGTATGACCTGAAGTTTCCAAACACTTTCAAAGGTAGCCCCATGTAGAGAGCATTACAGTAGTCAAACCTCAAGGTGATGAGGGCATGAGTGACTGTGAGCAGTGACTCCCGGTCCAAATAGGGCCGCAACTGGTGCACCAGGCGAACCTGGGCAAACGCCCCCCTTGCCACAGCCGAAAGATGTTTCTCTAATGTAAGCTTTGGATCAAGGAGGACGCCCAAGTTGCAGACCCTCTCTGAGGGGGTCAGTAGTTCCCCCCTGGGTGATGGGTGGGCAGATGGAATTGTTCTTGGGAGGCAAAGCCTACAACCACTCCATCTTATCAGGGTTGAGTTTGAGTCTGTTGACACCCATCCAGGCCCCAACAGCCTCCAGACACCAGCACATCACTTCCACTGCTTTGTTGACTGGACATAGGGTGGAGATGTAAAGCTGGGTATCATCAGCGTACTGATGATACCTCACCCCATGCCCTTGGATGATCTCCCCCAGCGGTTTCATGTAGATATTAAATAGCAGGGGGGAGAGGACTGACCCCTGAGGCACTCCACAAGGGAGAGACCTTGAGGTCGACCTCTGACCCCCCACTAACACTGACTGCAACCGACCAGAGAGGTAGGAGGAGAACCACTGGAGGACAGTGCCTCCCACTCCCAACCCCTCCAGCCGGTGCAGAAGGATACCATGGTCGATCGTATCAAAAGCCACTGAGAGGTCAAGAAGCACCAGAACAGAGGATAAACCCCTGTCCCGGGCCTGCCAGAGATCATCCATCGACGCGACCAAAGCAGTTTCCGTGCTGTAACCGGGCCTGAAACTGACTGCTGGGGACCTAGATAATCGGCTTCTTCCAAGGACTGCTGGAGCTGGAGCGCCACCACCTTCTCAACAACCTTCCCCATAAAGGGAAGGTTGGAGACTGGATGATAGTTATTAAGTATGGCTGGGTCCAGGGAAGGCTTCTTGAGGAGGGGGTGCACAAGTGCCTCCTTATAAGGTGATGGACAGGACCCCCTCCCCAAGGAAGTGTTGACAATCTCCTGGACCCAGCTCCATGTCACCTCCATGCTGGCCGAAACCAGCCAGGAGGGACATGGATCCAGTAAGCAGGTGGTGGAGCTCACAGCTCCAATGGCTTTGTCCACTTCATCAGGTGTCACCAGATCAAACTCTTCCCAGACAAGTGGACAAGTACGGGCCCCATTCACCTTGACTGACTCATTGTCAGTCGACACTGTTTTCCAATTGGAGTCGAGGTCCCCTCGAATCTGAGCGATTTTATCAGCAAAAAACGTGTTAAAATCCTCGGCACTACTCTGCAAGTGCTCCCCAACTCCCCCCTGGTTAAGGAGGGAGTAGGTCACCCTAAACAGAGCGGCCGGGCAGGATTCCGCTGATGCAATCAAGGCGGCATGATACATGCATCTTGCCGCTTTGAGCGCCACTTTGTAAGTCTTAATATGAGCTCTTACATGTGTTCGATCGGATTTGGACTTAGTCTTCCTCCATTGCTTCTCTAGACGTCTCTTCTGGCGTTTCAACTCCCGGAGCTCCTCGTTGAACCATGGAGCTCTACGGGGTCTAGTGCCACGGAGAGGTCGCAACGGCGCAATTCGGTCAAGAGCCTCCGCTGCAGCCTTGTTCCAGGCCTCAGCCAAAGACTCTGCTGAGCTGTGGACAAGTGTATCTGGAATAACCCCAAGCAGCTTCTGAAAGCCTTCTGGATCCATCAGGCGTCTGGGGTGGAACAGCTTAATCGGTTCTGCCTCCCTGCGGGGGAGGATTGGAACCAGGAAGTCAAGCCGCAGTAGAAAATGGTCCAACCATGACAAAGGCGCCCCTTAGTCTCAGACCATTACTCAGTTGCTCAGAGAGGAATACCATGTCAGGTGTGTGCCCCCCCCTCGTGAGTCGGACCCTGTACTACTTGGGTCAGGTCCATGGTTGTCATGGTGGCCATGAACTCCTGTGCCAGTCCAGAGGTTTCGCCAAGCGATGACAGGTTAAAGTCCCCCAAGACAATAAGTCTGAGGAACCCCACCGCCAACCCAGCTACCTCCTCAAGTAGCACAGGCAGGGCTTGTGACATGCAGCTGGGAGGCAGGTATGTGAGAAACAAGCCCACCTGAACCCCTAAGTCCAACTTCACCAGGAGGGACTCGCAACCCGCAATCTCTGGAGCAACGTGTCTATGCAGGTGAAGGCTCTCCCTGGCTATAATAGCCACTCCCCCGCTTTCCCTGGGGTCGAGGCTGATGCCATATCTGAAACCCAGCTGGGCAAATTTCAGAGAGAGGAACTCCTCCCTAACTCCTTATGCAAAATTGATGGAGAAGGAACTGTCTATATAAAAAAATTAGACCAGATGATTCCACATGTTCTATACGTTCCACAATCTACAAGCAACTTACTCAGTACATATTGCTTAAATGAAGATTTGGGTTCCAAAGTGACTTTCGAACTAAATGAAGGCTACATTGTGAAGAACGGAAAAGTCATTGCTACTGCTTTTCCAATTAGAGGTGTTTACTACTTAACGCCAAAACCTCCAGTAAAGGTTGATGTAAGTATGAAAGTTCCAAAGGGCGAAAGCACAGGTCCAGAGAGAAAACCTGTTGCCACTATAGAAACAAAGGCTCCTAAAGCCAATGAGGTTCAAGAGATTCCGCATGATATTGCAAATGTTAAATCTGTACTAACAAACAAGTCTTTTCATTTTAGGTGTGTTCACCGATGGCACCGTCGTTTGGGCCATGCATCTTATCCAGTCTTATCCAAGATGCCTGAATTTGTAAATGGTTTTAAGGTTGATAGTAATTGCAAAATTCATTTAGACTGTTCTGTTTGTAACTCTTCTAAATCTAAAGCAGCACCTATTGCTAAGCATGCCACACGTTTGTCTACATGCATTTTTGATTTGGTTCATAGCGACATTGTCAGTCCATTTCGGCCTACTAAAAGTAATTGTAAGTATTTCTTGACTATTGTTGATAGTTATTCTAGATATGGGTATGTATACCTAATGAAACAAAAATCTGAGAATTTTCAGATCTTTAAAGATTTTGCAGCAGAGGTACTCACTCAACATGGTGTCCGCATCAGAAGAATACAAAGTCATCGTGGTGGAGAATTCATGTCCCAGCAATTCCAAGGATGGATGAGGAGAAATGGAATCCATTATCAAGCTTCAGCCCCTTACTCACCTCAACCTAATGGTATTGTAGAACAATGCCAAGGCGTTTTACAGACTATGTTCCATTGCCTTCTAGAAGATGCTGATCTCGACAATTTCTACTGGGGTGAAGCACTCAGGTATGCTAATTACATTGTTAACCGTACTTGGAGCAGTGTCTTAAATCAAACTCCTTACTACATGCTTTATGCAAAGAAGCCTGATATTCAAAACCTCCACATTTTTGGCGCATATGCAATGGTTAACATTCCGCTGGTTCAAAGAAAGAAAGGAGGTCCAGTAGCAGAAAGACTGAGATTTATAGGTTTTGCTGAAAGTTCTAAGTACTACAAATTTGCTGACAGTAATCACAAAGTTGTTATTTCCAATTCAACTAAATTTGAGGAAGATACAAATTGGTCCAGAATGCACAGTAATGATACTTCAGTTTATTTTCCTAAGGATGATGTTCAAGGTACAGCACAACCTGATCCACAGGCAGCTGTTCCAGATGTTGTTTCTACAAAAGATGATACAGTCTTCAACAGTTGCAGATGATGTTCCTAGCGATGCAATTGGAGACGGAGATGACCAAGATGAAGGATGGACCACAGTTCCAAGATGTTTGGAGAGAACCACAAAAGGAATTCCTCCAAAGAGATACCAACAGCAAGTACAGTGGTACCTCATGATACAAACCCCTCGTCTTACGAACAACCCGAGATACGAACCCGGGGTTCAGAAAATTTTTGCCTCTTCTTACGAACTTTTTTCTTCTTATGAACCCACCACCACGGAGAAGCCCCGCCGCCCAGCTGTCGCTTTTTGAAACAGCGGGGGTTTCCCAGCATCCTCCTGAACCCGAAAGCCAAACCCAAACTTCCGGGTTCAGCGTTCGGGAGGCCGCCGAGATGCCCCCCGGCTGTTTCAAAAGGTGACAGCCAGGCAGCGGGGCTTCCCAGCGGCCTCCCCAACGCCAAACCCAGAAGTTCGGCAAAAGTTCGGGTTCAGGAGGCCACTGGGAAGCCCCGCCGCCCGGCTGTCACCTTTTAAAACAGCCGGGGGGCTTCCCAGCGGTTCCGGGAGAAGCGCTGGGGAGGAGCAGAAGGGGCAGTGGGGGAGAGAATAGGAGAGAACGGGAGGCTCAGGACTCGGTCATTCGCAGCGCTGGCTGGCAACTTTTCTTTTTAGCGCTGGAGAGGCAAGCTGGCCATATCTATCCACCCACCCACCCATCCATTCAATGATCCAGAGGCTTGCCTTAGAACGGAATAGAAACAGCTTGATCTTTGGCAGTTGGGCTGCCTCTCCTTTGCAATGATAGACGAAGCTGCCTAAGTGAAAGTCCCCCCCCCAATTTTCGTTACGTATCCAGGAGTCCAGACTGGCAACTGTTTCAGTTTTCTTCTCAGGCAAGCCTGGCTGGCTGGATAAATGGATGGATAAATGGATGGGTGGATGAATGGATGGATGGATGGATAGATGATAGAGAGATAGAGAGATAGAGAGATAGAGAGATAGAGAGATAGAGAGATAGAGAGATAGAGAGATAGAGAGATACAGAGATAGAGAGATAGAGAGATAGAGAGATAGAGAGATAGAGAGATAGAGAGATAGAGAGATAGAGAGATAGAGAGATGATAGAGAGATAGAGAGATAGAGAGATAGAGAGATAGAGAGATAGAGAGATAGAGAGATAGAGAGATAGAGAGATAGAGAGATAGAGAGATAGAGAGATAGAGAGATAGAGAGATAGAGAGATAGAGAGATAGAGAGATAGAGAGATAGAGAGATAGAGAGATAGAGAGATAGAGAGATAGAGAGATAGAGATAGAGAGATAGAGAGATAGAGAGACAGAGAGATAGAGAGATAGAGAGATAGAGATAGAGAGATAGAGAGATAGAGAGATAGAGAGATAGAGAGATAGAGAGATAGAGAGAGAGATAGAGAGATAGAGAGATAGAGAGATAGAGAGATAGAGAGATAGAGAGATAGAGAGATAGAGAGATAGAGAGATAGAGAGATAGAGAGATAGAGAGATAGAGAGATAGAGAGATAGAGAGATAGAGAGATAGAGAGATAGAGAGATAGAGAGATAGAGAGATAGAGAGATAGAGAGATAGAGAGATAGAGAGATAGAGAGATAGAGAGAGAGATAGTGGATGGATAGAGAGATAGCTAGATAGATAGAAAGAAAGAGATGATAGAAAGAAAGAAAGAAAGAGAAAGAAAGAAAGAAAGAAAGAAAGCAAGAAAGCCCCCACCCGGGTTTTGTGAGGGCCATCCCATTGCCGGCCCAGCACACCACGAAAACACGCTCAGTCGGAGGGGGGCGAACAGGTCCGGGAAAGACAGGAAAGCCCCCCCCCATCCACACACAAACCCCTCCAGGGAAACACGAGGCTGCGAAGCTGCGTGAAGCACATATGGGAGGAAGCTGAGGAGAAGGTTGAAGGGTGGAGAAATAAAGAAAGAAACCTGTGTTCCCCAGTCCCTCCACTGCTCTCTCGTTGTCAGGCAAAGCCGCCGGGCGTGTCCAGGGGGCGAGCCCAGCACAGCAGACAGGCAGCTTCTGGTGTCATTGCAGTCAGCCTCTCTCTCTCCCACACACACACACACACACACACACACCCCTCTCTTTTCCTTCCTCTCTTTCGCCTTCTCTCTCTTTCCGATGGGCAGGAGGGGCGAAGAGGACTCAGCGGTTTCTCCTGGACGGGGCTGCTCAGGATTAGAGGGAGGAGAAGCAGCGGCCAGATTAGGACTCCGGATCGTTACTTCAATTGGGCACCACTTCTTTGTCCGGGGAGAAAAAAGGGAGCATTTGGCTGTCCCTACGGGCTCCAGAGGAGGAGAAGGAAGGGGGCATCTTGTCAAGGGAGCCTTGTCTGAAGCTGAAGCGCCGGGATTCTCCTTTGCTGTCACCAAAAACTTAGTAGAAAGTCTGACAGTATTGAGGGGAATTATTTGTTTAGTAGAGTGATGGCGTTTGGAAAAAAACTGTTCTTGTGTCTAGTTGTCTTGGTGTGCAGTGCTCTGTAGCGACGTTTTGAGGGTAGGAGTTGAAACAATTTGTGTCCAGGATGTGAGGGGTCAGTAAATATTTTCCCCGCCCTCTTTTTGACTTGTGCAGTATACAGGTCCTCAATGGAAGGCAGGTTGGCAGCAATTGTTTTTTCTGTAGTTCTGATTATCCTCTGAAATCTGTGTCGATCCTGTTGGGTTGCAGCACCAAACCAGACCGTTATAGAGGTGCAGATGACAGACTCAATGATTCCTCTGTAGAACTGTATCAGCAGCTCCTTGGGCAGTTTGAGCTTCCTGAGCTGGCGCAGAAAGAACATTCTTTGTTGTGCTTTTTTGTTGATGTTTTTGATGTTAGGTGACCATTTTAGGTCTTGAGATATGATAGAACCTAGAAATTTGAAGGTCTCTACTGTTGATACTGTGTTGTCTAGTATTGTGAGAGGTGGAAGGGTTTCTCTTAAAGTCTACCACCATTTCTACAGTTTTGAGTGTGTTCAGTTCTAGATTGTTCAGGTCACACTACAAGGATAGTTGTTCAACTTCCCGTCTGTATGCGGATTCATCATTGTCTCGAATGAGTCCAATCACTGTTGTATCATCTGCAAACTTCAGTAGTTTAACAGATGGATCGTTTGAGATGCAGTCATTAGTGTATAGAGAGAAGAGAAGTGGTGAGAGTACACAGCCTTGGGGGGGCACCTAATTGTACATGTATCTGATGTGATTTTTCTTAGCTTCACCTGCTTCTTCCTGTCTGTTAGGAAGCTTGTGATCCACTTACAAGTGTGTTCAGGTACTGCTAGCTGATTTAGTTTGGTTAAGAGAATGTCTGGTATGATGGTACTGAATGCTGAACTGAAGTCTAGAAAGAGGACCCTAGCGTAGGTCATTGGAGATTCAAGATGTTGAAGGATGTAGTGTAGAGCCATATTAACAGCATCATCTGTTGATCTATTTGCTTGGTTTGCAAATTGCAGGGGGTCTAACAGTGGATCCGTGATGGTTTTCAAGTGAAACATCACTAGCCTTTCAAAGGTTTTCATCACTACAGATATTAGAGCAACTGGTCTGTAGTCATTCAATTCCTTGATGGAGGGCTTCTTTGGCACTGGGATGATAGTCGAGCGTTTGAAACAGGAAGGAACATAGCACAACTCTAGTGATTTGTTGAAGATTTGGGTGAAGATGGGGGCCAATTGGTCAGCACAGACTTTTAAGCAAGAAGGAATTATCTTGTCTGGGCCTGGTGCTTTTCCAGGCTTCTGTCTGAGAAATAGATCTTTCACTTCCTTTTCTGTGATCACTAGGGGTTGTAAACCCAATGGGATGGGTTCAGTTGTAGAAGATTTAGCTGTTGTTGGTGTGTCTTGGATGGAGGTTGTGCAGATAAGTGGTTGAGGTTTCTTTTCAAACCTGCAGTAGAACACATTCAGGTCATCTGCCAATTGCTGATCTCCTTCAGCTTGGGAAGGTGGTTTGCTGTAACAGGTGATGTTTTTGAGAGTTTCCCACATGTTTGCTGGTTCATTTGTTGAGAATTGATTCTTTAGCTTTTCAGAGTAGTTCCTTTTTGCTGCTCTGATCTCCCTTGTTAATATATTTCTGGCCTGATTGTACAGCATTCTATCACCTTTTCTGTAGGCTTCCTCTTTGGAATGACGTAACTGCTTGAGTTTGGCTGTGAACCAAGGTTTATTGTTACTGTATATTTGCAAGTTCTTGGTTGGTACACATAGGTCTTCACAGAAACTGACATATGATGTTACAATATCTGTGAGTTCATCTAGATCTGCAGAGGTGTCTTTAAAAATATTCCAGTCTGTGCAGTCAAAGCAAGCCTGTAGCTTTAACTTTGCTTCCTCAGTCCAAGTCCTCACTGATTTAATTATTGGTTTTGTGGCTTTAAATCTTTGTTTGTAAGCAGGTACAAGGTGAATCATGCAATGATCAGAGTCGCCCACAGCTGCTCTTGGTAAAGCCATGTAAGCATTTTTTACAGTTGTGTAACAATGGTCTAAGATATTATTGCCTCTGGTGGGACAATTTACATGTTGAAAGTATTTTGGTAGCTCATCTCTTAAGTTTGCCTTGTTAAAATCTCCCAAAATAATGGCCAGTGAATCAGGTTATTTGGCTTCAGCCTCCATAATCTGATCAGCTAGGGTTTTTAGTGCCTTTTGTACAGATGCTTGGGGAGGGATGTAAATTGTAGAAATTAAGAAGGATTGAATCTCATGAGGAGAATAAAAGGATTTGCAATTAATAATTAAAGACTCCAAGTTTTCATCACAGAATTTTTGTATAACAGTGATGTTTTGAGACCAGCTGTTGTTGATATATTTACATAAGCCTCCCCCCTCCCCCCCTGATAATTCTGCATTCCGATCAGCCCGAAAAATGTGAAAGCCCGGTAAATGCATACTATTATCATCAATTTCCTTGTTTAGCCAGGTTTCAGTAAAGCATAGGGCAGATGCGTTGTGAAAATCAGAATTGTATCTATTTAAGAGCAGTATTTCATCCATCTTGTTGGCAAGTGAATGTAAATTGGTAAGAAAGATAGAAGGGAGAGGGTTTTTTAAAATTCCTTTGTTCCTTAGTCTATTTAAAATTCCCACCCTTTTACCTCTTCGTCTCTGCGGGCTGCGTTTGTTTTTGGTGATCCATGGATGCCGGGGAATGGCTTCCTCCTGTGATAAAATCTCCTCCGTGTTTGTAAAGACAGGTGGGGTTGAAGTTGTTACACTTCCTCCTGAGAACTTTTCTCAAATAAAACATTTACCTGAGTCTGAACAAGAAAAATGGTATGAGGCCATAGAAAATGAACTGGACAGTTTAAAGAAACTTAAAGTGTTTCAATATGTTGAGCCTCCAATGAACAAGAAGATTATTGGTACACGATTGGTCTACAGAATTAAACAAAAGCCAAATGATGAGAAAATATACAAAGCAAGATTAGTAGCACAAGGCTATTCACAGGTGTACCCCGAAGATTACACAGATACATTCTCACCTACAGTTAAAAATGAAAGTGTCAAAATTGCCTTAACCACAGCTATTGCCTTGAATTTAGAATTTTACCAATTTGATGTTGAAATTGCTTATCTGAATGCTGATTTAAATGAAGAAATCTACGTGAAGAGCACACCCAAGTTCCAGGATCAATAAGGGGATGTCTGGTACCTGCAAAAGAGTCTATACGGATTGAAACAGTCTGTCCTCATGTGGCACCGTTGTTTCATTGACAAGCTAAATTCAATGGGCTTTATTAAGTCCGACTCTGATGAATGCGTGTTTACAAAAGGGAAAGGTAACGTTTATGAAATTATACTTGTTTATGTTGATGATATTGTTTATATTGGTCCTAACAAACGTATGAGTGAAGTTTTTGCAAAAGGTTTAGAAAGACATTTCACATTGAAAAGCTTAGGGCACATACATGATTATCTAGGAGTTCAGATTGAAAAAACTGAGAAGGGCTTTTGCCTCTCATAAGAAAACAAGATTGATCAACTTTTGCACAATTGCAACATGACTGATGCACATCCATGTCGTTCTCCAATGCAAACTGATTTTTATAGGTTGACACAACAAGATAGTCCTCAATTTGAAGACCAAACACTTTATTGGTCAGTCATTGGGTCACTGTTATACATTAGCAGTTGGACAAGACCCAACATTTCACTTAGTGTGAATCTTTTGTCAAGATACGTTGGCAAAGCAACTACATTTCACTGGACATGCATAAAGAGACTGCTGAGATACATGAAGCACACGAAGAACATGAAGTTGTTCCTAGAGCCGAAACACAACAAGTTTCCTGAGTTAATTTGTTATGCAGATGCTGATTTGGCAGGTGATAAAGAAACACCGAAAAGTACTTCTGGTTATATAATATTTTTGAATGGTTGTCCAATTTATTGGAAAGTTAGAAAGCAGAATTTTATTTCTTGTTCTTCCACTGAAGCTGAATATGCTTGTGTTTCTGATTGTTGTAATGCATTAACCTGTGTTTCTGCTCTCGTTGATAGTATTTGGGGCGATCCCATGAAACCAATTGTTATTATGGAGGACAATGTTTCAGTTACGGTCATATCTGAAACTGAATATGTTGGATCGCGTTCATGGCACATCGACATAAGATATAAGAATGCAAGAGAATACGTAAAACAAGGATTCGTGAAATTACTTTATGTGCCCACAACTGAACAAATTGCTGACGTGCGGAATAAACCACTGCCACCTGACCAACACGAATACCTAGCCAAGAAAATGTGCCTTATGTGAACCAATGTCCTTGATGACTGCCAAAGAAGGGGTGTCACGCTGAATATTGACAGCCCCAGAGACATTCAGAGACATTCAGTAATTAAATAGTTAACTGTGTGTGTGTTTTATTAGATCCTCCTATTATGCTATAAAATCCTGTTATGTCATTATACCTCACATCCGTCTTTATGCCTGTCTCCATTTTGCTTAATTTCATTCCTGTCTTAGCAGCCATAATGTGAAGATGTATTTTTCATTTGTCCCTTGTGACATATGTGATTTTGTACTTTTATAATAAAAAGAAACCTTGCTTTGAAAACAAATGACTGCGCTCTCAGTCCATCGCCTCCAGGATGATTTAATGTTCAAATGGACATTAATTACCCCCATCCTGAAACCCATAAAGGGAAGGTTGGAGACTGGACGATAGTTGTTGAGAATGACTGGGTCCATGCCAGGTTGGCCTCCTCCTCCAGGATGAAAATCCCAGATGAGGAGAGCTTTATTTACCATCGACCTGGCATTGAGTAGCAGCAGCCTGAGCCCAGGGCCAGGGTTACACTTGTCACCCTGGGTTGAGCTCATGGAGCTCACAGAGCCGGAACAAGGGATCACTATTAAGCAGCAATCTCTCCTTCCCTTGGAATGGCTAGCTTTGTGGCTCCCGTCATATCTGCCTCTCCCCAACAGCACCAGGATATTCTGACCCTCTGCCACCCCAGAGATAGGTGCCCCTTCCCCTCCTGCCTCTCCAACGCCAGGTGGGCCAAATATATAATTCATACCATTCACATTCACCTCATCCATACCATATTGCTACATCCACAATTATCCATCCAATTATCCATCAATTAAAACTCCCTCAAAGAAATTAATTAAAATATAGATTGATTAAAACACTAGTAAAACAATCCCATTCATTCCACCAATCACAGGCATACATAATTTAACCTCCCCTAATAATTTAGCTAAAAACAATAAGCATAAAAACATAAACAAAAAATATACAAAACATAGAGAATGATTAATTAGCTAATGGCTCTTGAAGAAAAAGCAGCAGCAAGATGGCGCCAAACTCCAGGCTGGTTAAGTTCTAGAAAGGTCCAGTGTCAATGTCTAAATCTCATAGTACAATAATAAGATGGTCTTCTCAGTGCTGGCCACTGTCACTGACCAGCACTCTGAAGTTCTGTCTCTTTACCACTCCTTAATACATTATTATCTTCATATAACCAAACTAGAATATAATCTACTATCTGTTAGGGATAATGCAGGATATAATGTAACTTTTGAGCATAATACATGTAAAATAGAAAAAACCCAGGTAAAATGTTACAACAAGGTTAGAAAATGGTTTATTTGTGTTAAAAGTTAATTCATTACGTAAGGTTAACTCAGTTTGTGACAAGTCTGTGACAAGAAACTGAGTCTATGGAGAGGGGCGGCATACAAATCTAATAAATGAATGAATGAATGAATAAATGAATGAATAAATAAATAAATAAATAAATAGCCATAGCCACATGATAGCTATATATATCTACTCAATGGATAGGAATAATCAGAGGGATGATACTATTGTTATTGAGACCACAATGGTTAGAGATTATAATGTGACAAAAAGATATATAGACATAATGTTGTGGAAGAACATTCAGGAGTTGTTATGGGAGGAAATCTCTATGGGTGATAATGTAGAATATTTAGGGGAGGTAAAAGTTGAGGTTAAAGAGGAAGAGACTCCTAGTACTAGTAGTGTTTTGCCGAGGAGAGGTACTAGAGGAAGGAGAAAACATGATAGGTTTCAGGCTAGCAATGTTTATTAAGAAAGGAGTTAGTGGGTTAAATGCATATGCTGATGCAAGCTTTGCTACTGATACAATGATTCATAAATCATATTAGGGATTTGGACAATGTTGGAAAATCTATTGGAGTTATACATTGGCCACCCAAAGGTGAGAATGTTAGTACTATATACATAACTAGTTGGGTTTGGCAATATATATAGACTAAACCAACAATGCATGCCTACATGAAATAGAACACTATTGCTTTAAGAGTGTTATAGATTGCCATAAGAGTGAGTCAGAAGTGAGACTCACTCGCTCAGCTACTCTCTACTATTTCTGTTTTGTATTTGTGACTATGTTGTAGTAGGAACTGTGCATTCAAATGATAGTTTATTTATTTGTAAGCTGGAAAAGTAAGCTTATAGTATTGTATATTTATTGAGATGTATTGACAAAATGTTTGACTGTTTTTGATGAAGATATTTGTCAAAGTAAATAATATTCTATACACTTAATGTAACTGGCTTGTATTACTGAATTATTACTTGTATCTCTGGGCTATCAGTTGGATATTTATTTCTTTATTTATTTATTTTATTTATTTTGTCCAATACACAATGAGGGTTTTAGTGGGTATATATCAATATACAAATAGTAAAATACATGATTAAGGTTATAGAGGAAATACTCATAGTAAAATATATCTAAGAAATAATAGAAAAGAAGATATAGGAATAGAGGAAAGGTATAGGAGATATAGGAGAGCAATAGGACAGGGGACAGAAGGCACTCTAGTGCACTTGTACTCGCCTCTTACTGACCTCTTAGGAATCTGGATAGGTCAAGTGTAGATAATCTAAGGGTAAAGTGTTGGGGGTTTGGGGATGACACTATGGAGTCCGGTAATGAGTTCCACGCTTCGACAACTCAGTTACTGAAGTCATATTTTTTACAGTCAAGTTTGGAGCGGTTAATATTAAGTTTAAATCTGTTGTGTTGTTGTGGTTGAAGCTGAAGTAGTCGCCGACAGGCAGGACGTTGCAGCATATGATCTTGTGGGCAATACTTAGATCTTGTATAAGGCGTCTTAGTTCTAAACTTTCTAGGCCCAGGATTGAAAGTCTAGTCTGATAGGGTATTCTATTTCGAGTGGAGGAGTGAAGGGCTCTTCTGGTGAAGTATCTTTGGACATTTTCAAGGGTGTTAATGTCTGAGATGCGATATGGGTTCCAAACAGATGAGCTGTATTCGAGGATGGGTCTGGTAAAAGTTTTGTAAGCTCTGGCAAGTAGTGTGAGATTGCCAGAGCAGAAGCTACGTAGGATTAGGTTTACAACTCTTGAAGCCTTCTTGGCTATATTGTTGCAGTGGGCTTTGGCACTTAAATCTTTTGTTATTAGTATACCAAGGTCTTTAACCGAGTGGGGATTATCTGTGATAATTTGATTATTCAGTTCATATTTGGAGTTCAGATTTTTCTTCCCAATGTGTAGGACAGAGCATTTGCTAGTTGAGATTTGGAGTTGCCATGTGTTAGACCACTCAGAAACAGCGTCAAGGTCTTTTTGGAGAGTAGTTGTGTTATCGGTGGTGTTGAAGAGTTTTACATCATCGGCGAAGAGGACACAGTTGCTTGTGATGTAATCGCAAAAGTCATTGATGTAGAGAACGAAGAGCGTTGGTCCCAGTACACTACCTTGGGGAACACCGCTTTTAACTGGGACGGGGGTGGATATGGTGCTTCCTATTTTGACCACTTGTTGTCTGTTTGACAGGAATGCTGTAATCCATCTGTGGACGGATCCTGAGATGCCATAGGATTTGAGTTTTAGGAGTAGTTTGTCGTGGACCACTGAGTCAAAGGCTTTGCAGAAGTCAATATAAATTGCATCTTTAGATTTCCCTTGATCTAGATGAGTTGTCCATATATTTTTGCAGTGGAGGAGCTGCAGGTTGCAGGATAGTTTTTTTCTGAAACCAAATTGTTTGTTAGAGAGCAAATTATTAGTTTCTAAATGGAGAGTAATTGATTTGTTTATAATTGATTCCATGACTTTGCATGGGACGCAGCATAGTGAAATTGGTCTGTAGTTATCTACAAGAGAGGGGTCTCCTTTTTTGAAGATGGGGATGACCATTGCTTTCGACCATAGCTTAGGAAGTGTGCTGGTTCTGAAGGATTTTTCAAAAATTATGCTTAGTGGTTCAGCTATGGCAGAAGAGAGCTTTTTTAGGAAGTATGCACATAGACCATCAGGTCCAACTGATAGAGAAGGTTTAAGGTCACGTAATGCTTTTTCAACTTGGTCTTCAGTGAAGTCTCCTTGGGTTAAGTCGTTGAGGGAGTTTGAGGTGCGATTGATGAAATTGGGGGATGAGCCATTGCTATTAACAAAGACAGAGCCAAAGAAAGAGTTGAAGAGGTTGGCTTTGGATGAATCATCATGGTATTCTTTGTTGTTGGGTCCTTTGAGAGGTGGGATTAGTCTAGAGTCTTTGAGTTTATTGTTGACAAAGTTGTAGAAAGCTCTATTAGATTTGATGCGTAGGAGGTTTTCCTCTTTGAAAGTTAGACCGGAAGATGTGGGGAGAATTATGGGTTTTGGGTTTGATGCTTTCTGTGCGGTAATCTATGTAAAGGTTTGTTTCACTAAGTTCATAGCGTCTCTTGAGTTCTGCCCGTAGTTCGCGAGAGCGAATACATTGGAGGAGAGAAAGATCTTGTCTGGATCTGAATTTGTTGAAGGACTTGTTATTTCTGGCAATGTGGTTAATGGTCTTGATGAATTACTGTTTTATTTGTTCATATCTGCAAGACCTCCATATTTCATCTGTATATTTGACCAGTCAGAGATCATTCCACACACCCCTTAACACATTATTTCAACAATTAATATGAACACCACCCAAGAAAAATCCCCACTGATGTGGAAATTGTTTGCTATCTGAATAAAGTTTTAAGCAATTGGACAATAAGATAGAAAAATAGGAGTAACTGTCATAAGAATTGTTTTTAAAAAGTTAGAGGCAAAGTTATCTATCCTGACTTTCGTCTGACCATGAGATGTTGTTCTATTCTTATGCCTGGAGACTGATAGGGTCTGGACAGGGAAGAACAGAGCCAGGTTTAAAATTGGTAAGATGGAACAATTCTGTGGAGAGAAACCTCATGATTATAGGCATATTGATTTTGGATGAGTTACATTTCCTGATGTGTTATTGATTAACAACTCTAGGCAAGGGGGCATTGCATATTTGAACCTCAGAGATCCTGCTTTTAATTACTGTTGCCTTACTCATCTCCTATTTGATTTCTGCAATTCATTCTACTTGAGGTTGCTCTGAAGGCTTCTTGATTAGTTGCACATGAAGACATCAATTAAATAGTTATTAGTGGTGGGATTCTTTTTTCCCCCAATCAGTTCTGGAGACATGGCTTGGTGGGCATGGCAGGGGAAGGATGCTGTAAAATTCCATTCCCACTTCAGTCCAGGGGAAGGTTACTGCAAAATCCCCATTTCCTTCTGATCAGCTGGGACTTGGAAGGCAGAGAATAGATGGGGGCAGGGCTCGCCAGAGGTGATATTTATCAGTTCTCCAAACTACTCAAAATTTCTACACTGGTTTTCTAGAACTGATCAGAACCTGCTCTAATCCCACCTCTAATAGTGATAGCAATATTAAAGTTCTCTCATGTACAGGTGAAACATGAAAAATTAGAATATAGTGCATTCATTTATCTTAGTAATGCAACTTAAAAGGTGAAACATAATATATGAGAGATACTCATAGCAGGCAAAGCAAGATAGTTCAAGTCGTGATTTGTCATAATTGTGATGATTATGGGGTACAGTTCATGAAAATCCAAAATCCACCATCTCAGAAAATGAAAATTATTTACTTACTTACTTACTTACTTACTTACTTACTTACTTACTTACTTACTTTTTTGTTTGTTTGTTTGTTTATTGGATTTCTATGCCGCCCCTCTCCAAAGACTTGGGGTGGCTTACAACTTATAACAAAAAAACAATAAATACAATGATAAATCCAACTAATTAACTAATAACTAAGCTAAAATCCCTAATATTTTAAAAATCAATCATACACATTCAGACCTCAGTCATACATAACATTCATCAGCCAAGGGGCCCGAGATCTAATTGCCTCAAGCCTGGCAACATAAATGAGTCTTAAGACTCTTACAGAAGGCAAGGAGGGTGGGGCAGTGCAAATCTCTGGGGAGAGCTGATTCCAGAGGGATGCCCCCCCCACACACAAAGAAGGCTCTTCCCCTTGGTCCCACCAAGTGACAATGTCTGGTTGATGGGACCAGGAGAAGGCCAACTCTGTGGAACCAAACCGGTCTCTGGGATTCATACGTAAGAAGGCGGTCCTGCAAGCAATCTGGCCTGATGCCATATAGGGCTTTATAGGTCATTACCAACACTTTGAATTGTGTCCAGAAACCAATTGGCAGCCAGTGCAGACCGCGGAGTGTTGGAGAGATGTGGACATGTCTGGGTAGCTCGCCTGACTGCATTCTGCACAATTTGTAGTTTCTGAGCACTCTTCAAAGATAGCCCCATGTAGAGAGCATTATAGTAGTCAAACCTCAAGGTGATAAGGGCATGAGTGACTGTGAGTAGAGGCTCCCTGTCCAGATAGGGCTGCAACTGGTGCACCAAGCAAACCTGGGCAAATGGCCCCCTCGCCACAGCTGCAAGATGATGGTCAAAAGTCAGCTGTGGATCAAGGAGGATGCCCAAGTTGCAGACCCTCTCTGAGGGGGTCAGAAGACCCCCCCAGGTAATGGATGGATGGATGGAAGTGTCCTTGGGAGGCAGAACCCACAGCCTTGTCAGGGTTGAGCTTGAGCCTGTTAGGTCTATCCAGACTCTAACAGCCTTGGGACACCGGCACATTACTTCCACTATGTCACTGCGTGGACACAGGATACTGTTGTGAGCCGCCCCAAGTATATGGAGAGGGGTGGCATACAAATCTAATTAATAATAATAATAATAATAATAATAATAATAATATATAGCTGAATATCATCAGCATACTCATGGTAACTCATCCCATGCCCTTGGATGATCTCCCCCAGTGGTTTCATGTAGATATTAAACAGAAGAGGCGAGAGGACTGATCCCTGAGGAACCCCACAATGGAGGGATGCAGGAGTTGTCCTCTGACACCTGCTAACATTGACTGCAACTGACCAGAGAGGTAGGAGGAGAACCTACTCACAACCCCTCCAGCTGACGCAGAAGGATACCATGGTCGATGGTATCAAAAGCCACTGAGAAGTCAAAGAACATCAGGATAGAGGATAAAACCCTATCCCAGGCCTGCCAGAAATCATCCATCAGTGCGACCAAAGAAGTTTCCATGCTGTAGCCAGATGTGAATCCTGTCTGTTGAGGGCCCAGATAATTGGCTTCATCCAAGGACCATTGGAGTTGGAGCAACACCACCCTCTCAACAACCTTCCCTATAAAGGGAAGGTTGGAGACTGGACAATAGTTATTGAATACAGATGGGTCCAGGGAAGTCTTTTTGAGGAGGGGTGCATGAGTACATCCTTGTAGGGAGCAACAAAGCATTGGTAATCTCCTGGACCTAGCTCTGTCATCTCCCTGCTGGCTGAGAC
The DNA here is from genome assembly GCF_031021105.1 of Erythrolamprus reginae. Lineage (NCBI taxonomy): Eukaryota > Metazoa > Chordata > Lepidosauria > Squamata > Dipsadidae > Erythrolamprus > Erythrolamprus reginae. Next base: position 49,657,192 of record NC_091963.1, read on the forward strand.
CAGCCAGGAGAGACGTGGGTTTACCAAGTAGGTCCTGGAGTTGAAACGCCAGAAGAGACGTCTAGAGAAGCGATAAAGGAAGAGTAAGTCTGAATCCGATCAAACACTTGTAAGAGCTCATATTAAGACTTACAAAGTGGTGCTCAAGGCAGCAAGATGCATGTATCATTCCGTCTTGATTTCATCAGTGGAATCTCGCCTGACCGCTCTGTTTAGGGTGACCCGCTCCCTTCTTAATTGGGGAGAGTTGGGGAGCCCTTGCAGAGCAGTGCCAAGGATTTTAACACATTTTTCGCTGATAAAGTCGCTTGGATCCGGGCAGACCTCAACTCCAATTGGATTACAGAGTCGACTGACAACAAGTCAGTCAAGGTGATTGGGGCCCGTCCTTGTCCTTCAGTCTGGGAAGAGTTTGATCTGGTGACAACTGATGAAGTGGACAAGGCCATTGGAGCTGTGAGTTCCGCCACCTGTTTACTGGATCCGTGTCCCTACTGGCTGGTTTCAGCCAGCAGGGAGGTGACACGGAGCTGGGTCCAGGAGATTGTCAATGCTTCTTTGGGGAGGGGGTCCTTCCCAGCTCTAGGCTTCTCCCTTGTGGGGTGCCTCAGGGGTCAGTCCTCTCCCCCCTGCTATTTAATATCTACATGAAACCACTGGCCGAGATAATCCAGGGGCATGGGGTGAGGTATCATCAGTACGCTAATGATACCCAGTTATATATCTCCACCCCATGTCCAGTCAATGAAGCAGTGGAAGTGATGTGCCGGTGCCTGGAGGCTGTTAGGGTCTGGATGGGTGTCAACAGACTCAAACTTAATCCTGATAAGGCGGAGTGGCTGTAGGTTTTGCCTCCCCAGGACAATTCCATTTGTCTGTCCATTACCCTGGGGGGGGATTACTGAACCCCTCAGAGATGGTCCGCAACTTGGGTGTCGTCCTCAGCAGCTTACATTAGAGAACCATCTTTCAGCTGTGGCGAGGGGCGCGTTTGCCCAGGTTCGCCTGGTGCACCAGTTGCAGCCCTACCTGGACCGGGAGTCACTTTTCACAGTCACTCATGCCCTCATCACCTCGAGGTTCAACTACTGTAATAATCTCTACATGGGGCTACCTTTGAAGAGTGTTTGGAAACTTCAGATCGTGCAGAATGCAGCTGTGAGAGCAATCATGGGTTTTCCCAGGTATGCCCATGTTACTCCAACACTCTGCAGTCTGCATTGGTTGCCAATCAGTTTCCTGTCACAATTCAAAGTATTGGTTATGACCTAAGGAGCCCTTCATGGCATCGGACCAGAATATCTCCGGGACCGCCTTCTGCTGCTGGAATCCCAGCAACCGGTTAGGTCCCACAGAGTTGGCCTTCTCTGGGTCCTGTCGATGAAACAATGTCATCTAGTGGGACCCAGGGGAAGAGCCTTCTCTGTGGCAGCCCCAACCCTCTGGAATCAACTCCCCCCATAAATTAGGATTACCCCCACCCTCCTTGCCTTTTGCAAACTCCTTAAAACCCACATCTGCTGTCAGGCATGGGGAAATTGATCCCCCTGGGCCATTTCCATTTTATGTATGGTTTGTCTGAGATGTATGACTGTTTTTAAATTAAGGGTTTAAAATTGTATTTAATTATTGGATTTGTACTGTTTTATTGTTGTGAGCCGCTCTGGGTCTTCAGAGATGGGCAGCATACAAATCTAATAAATAATAATAATAATAACAACTCCGGGGGGAGTTAATTCCAGAAGGCTGGGGCTGCCACAGAGAAGGCTCTTTCCCTGGATCCCACCAGATGGCATTGCTTAGTTGACGGGACCGGGAGAAGGCCAACTCTGTGGGACCTAATCGGTTGCTGGTTATGATTGTGTAGTATTGATTGTTTTTAAGAAATGGGTTTTAGCTACAGTTTTAATTATTAGATTTGTTTCTGTATTGTTTTATTGTTGCTGTGAGCTGCCCCAAGTCTTCAGAAAGGGGTGGCATAGAAATCTAATAAATTATTATTAAATTATTATTATTATTAAAGTCCTCAGCAATACCCTCTGGTTAAGGTGTGAGCAAGTTACCTTAAATGGGGCAGTTGGGCAGGATTCTGCAGATAGAATCAGGGCAGCATGATATATGCATCTTGTCACCCTGAGCGCCACTTGGTAGGTCTTAACATAAACACTAGCCAGTGTTTGGTCAGATTCAGATTTACTTTTCCTCCAATCTTTCTCTAGATATCTCTTCTGGCGTTTCATTCCACGGAGGTTAGATTAGATTAGATTTAGATTTATTGGATTTATATGCCGCCCCTCTCTGTAAACCAAGGACATCTCCAGGTCTACTGCCACAGAAAGATCGCAAAGGCATAATCCGGTTGAGAGCTGCTGCCATATTCCCGGCCACTTCAAGGGTCTCTGCTGAACTGTGTATAAGCGAATCTAGTAAAACTCCAAGTGTCTTCTGAAAGACATCTGGGTCTATCAGGCATCTGGTTCCGCCTCTTTGCGGGTGAGGATTGGAGCCTTAAAATCCAGCCATAGCAGAAAATGATCAGACCATGACAAAGGCAAGATATTTAAGCCTCTTAATTTCAGATCATTACTCAACTGCTCTGAGAGGAATGCCATGTTGGGAGCCTGTCACCCCTCATGAGTTAGACCCTGAATTACTAGGGTCAGGTCCATGGTTGCCATGGTGGCCATGAACTCCTGCACCAACCCAAAGGATTTGCCAAGCGACAGTAGGTTAAGGTCCCCTAAGACAATTAGTCTGAGGAACTCCACCACCAGCCCAGCTACCTCCTCGAGTAACACAGGCAAGGTTGTTGACATGCAGCTGGGAGGCAGGTACGTGGGCAACAAGCCTGTACCCCAAAGTCCAACTTCACAAAGAGCGTCTCACAACCTGCAATCTCAGGAGTAGCGAGCCTGCATAGGCTGAAGGTTTTTCTGGCTATAATAGCCACTCCCCTCCCTTCCCTGGGGTCATTGCTGGTACCATACCTGGAACCCAGTTCAGTACATTTCAGAGAGAGGAACTCCTGCCTCTGGGCCCAGCCAGGTCTCAGTCACACATGCCAGGTTGGCCTCCTCATCCAGGAATAAATCCTGAATGTGGGCAGCTTTATTTACAATTGACCTAGCATTGAGTAGCAACAGCCTGAGCCTAGACTCTGGATTTCGCTTATCAACAGTACCCCAGGCTGAGCTCATAGGGCTGGAACAAGGGATTGTTTTCAAGCAGCGATCTTTTGTTCCCCAGAAGTGGCCTACTCCATGTCTCCATCTGATCAATTACACGTGATCAATAAAACAAGGATTGTACATAGAACAATATCGGACCTCTGAAAAGTATAAGCATGCATAGGTACTGTGTACTTCGTTTAGGCCAATTTTTCAGCAATTATTGCCTCAATGCAGCGTGGCATCAATGCTATCAGCCTGTGACAGTGCTGAGGGGTTATGGAATGCTTCAATAGCGGCCTTCAGCTCTTCTGCATTGCTCCATCTCATGTCTTATCTTTCTCTTGGCAATGCCCCATAGATTCTCTTTGGGGTTTAGGTCAGGCGAGTTTACTGGCTAATCAAGGATGGTAATAACATAGTCATTGAAGCAGGTTTTGGTGCTTTTGGCAGTGTGGGCAAGTGCCAAATCCTGTTGTAAAGTTTAAGTCACTATCCCCATAAAGCTCATAGGCGGATGGAAGGATGGAGTGCTCCAAAATCTCCTGATAGACAGCTGCATTGACCCTGGATGTAATGAAGCACAGTGGACCAACACCAGCAGATGACATGGCACAGACACAGACTGTGGAAACTTCACTGGACTTCAAGCATCTTGCAGTGTGTGCCTCTCCATTTTTCCTCCATACTCTAGGTCCTTGAGATACAAAATGAGATACAAAAGTTTCCACAGTCTGTGTTGATTTGGAGAGCCAAGAGATACAAAAGTTTCCACAGTCTGTGTTGATTTGGGGAGCCATGTCATCTGCTGGTGTTGGTCCACCGTGCTTCATTCATCATACTGCACTTCAACATTCTCCTGCACCACCAGGGTGTTGGACTAGATCACTGTTTTTCAATCAGTGTGCCGCGAGACATGGTCAGGTGTGCCGCGAAGCTCAGCAAGAGAGAGGAGAGAGAGAGAAAGAAAGCAAGAGAGAGAGGGAAAGAGAGAGAGAGAAAGAAAGAAAGAGAGAAAGAAAGCAAGAGAGAAAGAGAAAGAGAGAGAGAGAAAGAAAGCAAGAGAGAGAAAGATAGGCAGGGAAGGAGGGAGAGATAGAAAGAGCAAAAAGAGGAAGGAAGGAAGAGTGAAAGAAAGAGGAATGGAGAGAGAGAGGAAGGAAGGAAGAGAGAGAAAGTGGGAGAGAAATAGAGCAAAAGGGAGGAAGAGAGAGAGAGAGAGAGAGAGAGAGAATTTTTTTGTCCAAACTTTTTTTAGCTCCCCACTCCCCCCTGCTCAATGTGCCCCATGATTTTGTATATGTAAAAAATGTGCCGCAGCTCAAAAAAGGTTGAAAATCACTGGACTAGATGACCTGCAAGGTCCCTTCCAACTCTAATAATAAAATAAAAATAAAACATTCTGCCCCATCTGAAGCTTTAAGCAAATAAAGATTGTATTTTGCTAGTATTCTAACATCTTTGCATTTTAACTGATTGGAGGATTTCATTTCTTTTCACAGAAAGCTATTGTTTACACAATAGAAGAACAAGAAAATATATCATTAAATATACAGCCTAAAATTCTCTTTGTGGGTGGTCCCTTCTTTCTTTGTGACTATAATTTTTACATTAAGTTGTACTGGCAAGTTCTTTCTCCTGATGTCTTTTTTTTCAATTAAAAAATGTGCAGATTCACAAGGAAAATGTGTTTATCAGAAGTTGCAAACTCCTTTAGGGCCTCATAGGATTAATCATGGTTATAAAGTTTTATTAAACAGAATTTTTGTTTAATGACGAGCTCCACCAATCCTTCCCATTCCAACCAATCCTGTCCTAAGGGTGTATCTAGTCTAGCAGATTGTTTTCAACAGTCTCTCAAGACAATCCCCATTACTTTGTCATGCACAGAGATATTTTTCTTCCTGGATAATTTGAACTTAAAAATCACATCTGTTTCATACTTTATTTATTTGTAATTTAAATCCTTAAATTGAATCTTTCATTACTAACATCTGGGCTTCAAATGCAGCCCACTTGAAAAAAAATTCAAATTTTATTTTATTTGTCATCATATTTTTTTCCTTTCTCTTGGTAGCATTGGTACACACATTCCTTGGCCAGAGGGAAAACAGTCGGGTATCTTAAAGCTGTGATGTCGAATCACGTGTATTATGGCTCACTTGAACATCCCTGAAGTGACTGGCAATTTGCCCAGAATTAGACTGAATGCAAGTAATAAGCTGTAGAAATTCCACAATATTGACAATTAGATATCTCTATACAGCAGCAGCTGTGTATTGTTCTCATGGTATATTCCTCCCGAAGTATCTCCTAGAAAGAAGGGGATAAAAAAAAGAAGAAGAAATAAATAAATCCTGGCAGAAGGTTGAAGGCAGCAGAAAGGTAATATACATTGTAGAGAATATCACAAATTCAGATTAATAGGGATGTTTCTATTACTGCTGTTTTCTATAGTGGCAACCATGACTGAAGAAAATGCCAGGGAATTATGCATTTATAGCAGCACATCTGTACAGGGTAATTATTATATTTTTAGCATTTTCAGAGGAAGATACCTAGCCTCAATTTCCATTAATATGGAAGTTAGACATTTTTAATCTAGAACGCCTTCAAATGCTCATCTGTTAAAGATGATTTTTCCATGCTTTCTGAAATTGGTTTGTAAAATGTTAGAAATCCTTACCTATTTTTATAAATATAGGTCTGAGAAATAAAAGTGAGAAATGTTCAATTTTCACCTATTCTTAAAGTAACCCAGCTTGTGCAAATGAATTTTAAAAGCTACCATTTATTCAGTCCCTTTGGTTTAAAGCTTTCCCCCATCTTCTTCCACTGAAAAGGAATTAGTTGAGCTTATATTTTGCTCACAAAGCACAACAGCCCACAGTGAAAACATGCTAACACTATTTTTTAAAATAATGTTTAGTCAACTTTGTGTTATGAATTATTAGTCTATGATGCTCATCTCAGTGAATATAAAGGAGATATTTTTTCATCTAATATCCAGTATGTCAAAGTTTGGTTCCTTTCATCAATTTATATTATATAAGAAATGATAATTTTATTATCAAGTAGGCTGCAATTTTTTCTGCAGTTAGCATAAAGCGGAGACAACAATGAGATGTCAAGTTTTATATTGCAGATGCTAATTTATTAAGCAAATTACTAACAAAATGCAGCTAAAATGCTAATAATCCTAAGACTGATTAATTCAGCAACGCATATATTGGTGAGTATTTAAAGGTTATGAATAGCCATATGGATTCCTTGTCTCTTTCTGTATTTGCTATGCCATTAATATACTCTCTATTGTGAAGTCTGCAATTTTTTTACAAATGGTATAATGGTGAGCCATGTGTTTGAGAAATAATTGGAGTCAAAGAGGTTGCTGCTACAGATCAATGAAGAGAATGCTACTTTTAGAGACAAGTCATTATATCAAACATTGAAAAAAAATGTTTTAAAATGTTGTAAATATTATCCTATCAATCTTTTCTCCTTCCTGCTCCAGTAGTAAATATTTTCCAGTTCAATTTAAGACTTATTTCCACATTCTCACTTTTTGCAATACTCGAAATGATTATAGCCGTACAATCATCCAGGGTCATTCATGCAATTTTATTGGGCATTCAGATATAGCTTTTTTTTCAATTTATAGTTTTTTCTGTTTCATCTATCACTTCTTTTACCTCTTCCTGCAAACAGCCCATATCCAGCAGCACTGAAAAGAAACACTTGTAGTTTAGAGTTCAGGATATGCTTAGAATGGGAATCTACCTCTAATATCTTTGTTTGCTATCTTTTTGTTATTTTAACTACAAAACCCTTCTTCGAATGGTACTTTAAATTCATTTTTCTTCGAATTAAGGAAAATGATAAATTATGGAATGTCTAATGGTACAATCATTGCACTATGCAGATTTTGATTTCTCTAAAAGAGCTAAAATTTTCCTATCCACGTTGCTGAGGTAAATAATTTATATTCTAGGAGAATATAGGCAGTCATCATCTTCTCTATATGCCTTTCCATTAAACTTATGCTCAGCTAGAATTATATTCTGCTTCAGAGATAAAAACTCAAGGAAAATCTGGTCATTTCTGGTCAAGTAGGGGAGTCTCCGAGTCTACGGAGAGGGGCGGCATACAAATCTAATTAATAATAATAACAACAACAACAACAACAACAACCACATAGAAAACAAGGAAGAAAAGACCAGTTTCGGTGCATTTTTAAAACTCAAATTGCACCATTTTCTTGTGGAAGTGAGGCTGCTGAGTAAGACCTAATGAGGCCAGATCATGATGTGTTATTTCTCTGAACTAAAGACAAGGCTCAGATTGTATGAAATTGCATCACTAGGGTCCTTGTATGGCCAGCAACATAATAGTGAGGTCCCCACAGTGCTGAATATACTTCAATAAAAGAGGTTAAAAAGCCAGGACATTAATTGACTCTGGTGCCAAGTCCCTTTTGTAACCTGTGTTATCAGCAGAAGTACAAGTGGGGCATGCTAAAGAAGATCATTATGAAACAGATTTCCTGTGAGAGAAATTCAGCAGCCCAGGTAACTCTCCTGGTTGCAATGAACAGGCTGCCCTGTTTATGAACTCAGCTATAGATGTTCTTCCTTTCATCTTTCTCTGGGCTGTAAAGGAAAGGGAGCAGGGAGGGAGGCATCTCTTTATGGGGAGCAGGAATATTTCTATCCAGGCTCTCCGAGGGTTAATGTGCAGTTTACTATTGAATAACACAAAATGAGCTGTAAATAATGTAATGATATGTATTGTTAAACGACATATACTGTACCAGGTGCAAGTACTCCCACTCCTCACTTAGATATAATCTGGGGCCGTCAACAATCACAGATGTATTTTAACAAAGAAACAGAGAGAAAAGGGAGAGACTGACTGACAGACAGACAGAGAAGAAAAGGAGGAAGAGGATGCTAAGAAACGAACAAGAGAGGAAAAATAAGAAAAATATGTAATGCAATTTAATTAAGACAAGGAACAGGTAAAACCTGGCCTGCTTTCTGCACAATACCTTCCACTATGCTTCAGGGGGAAAAAAATAACAGCGTTTGATTTGTTTTTGGAACACACATGAGCCAAACACGTGTGAAATACCTTGACAGGCCTTTTGTATAACCACAAGAAAACTGATAATCCTAAATCAATTACACAGGGAAAAATATGAATCTTTGAATACTGGTAATTATAATGGTTATCTTTCACCATTGTAGCACCTGCAAATGATGCATCGTGTATATATAACAATAATTCAAAAGCCCCCCAATTAACAGTTTATTTTCCCCACCCCACCCCTTGTTTGCTGGTTGTAAGCAGTGTGCATTAATTGACAATTTATACATCTATTTTTCCCCACAAAATATTTTTCATTACCTTAAAGTGCCTGAAAAATCACACACCGCCGAATATCTATCTATCTATCTATCTATCTATCTGTCTGTCTGTCTGTCTGTCTGTCTGTCTGTCTGTCTGTCTGTCCGTCCGTCCGTCCGTCCGTCCGTCCGTCCGTCCGTCCGTCCTTCCTTCCTTCCTTCCTTCCTTCTTCTTCCTTCCTTCCTTCCTTCTTTCCTTCCTTCCTTCCTTCCTTCCTTCCTTCCTTCCTGCCTGCCTGCCTGCCTCTTCTGAAAGTTTTTTTAAAAATTGAATTAAGTAGATGGCAAAAAATGGGTGGAAAATTCTGGGCTGATCCTACCTAGAAGAGAAAATTCACAGTCTTTTCTATGATTCACTGACATGACTTTTTCCTAATTATGCCAGTCAGAATTCCTACCTAACCTGACCAAATGTGAAAACAACAATTCTGGAAAATCTCCAGTCATGGCTTCTAATGCTAACAGATCACTCTAGGCTATTCATGGCCCAAGATTAGCCTGGACCCTGAAAAAAAATCTTTTGTTCTGCACTGTAAACTAGGTAGAATGAAGCAAATTAGCCTAATTTACACAAAAATGGGATTGGTGAATATACAGTTATTTGTTTAGGAAAAGGCAAATTTATCAAGTTCTAGATGGAGGCTGAAGAAAATAAAACTTTGTTTAGTTGTTTTTGACAGATATTGAAATGACTTAAATGTTTGTAATGTTGAATATGTATAGCTAAAAAATTATTTATTTATTTATTTGTTTGTTTATTTACAGCCTCTGAATCCATCAATTAGGAATTCTAAACAGAATTATCTCAATTTTTTAAAGAGTGCAGTTGTTGTGTGGCTGTTCCAAAGGCAGTGAGACAGAACTGCAGCATTCCTATGTTTGAAATGAAGGCACAACAGCACCAGACACAACAACACAAATGCAAGATGGCTGAGGCCACCATCTGCAGGACATCAAAGTCTGCTGCCTGATGGCAAATGGGCTGCCAAAGCTTCTAAAGGCTTTGGCGCTGGACTGTCAATCGGATGCAAACTGTCCATCTGCTGCATGGCACAAATGACAGCTGAATTTTTTGCGGTCCGTAAGATGAACTGGACCCCAAGCCAATTCATCCCTGTTCCTAATCACACAAGGTTTGTTCAACCAATATCATTAGCCAGATACACGACATACAGTATGTGGTTTTTCATTTTGCCTGATACGTGACATGATAAAACCACCACTGGGGGTGGGCTGTGAAACCAAAAGGGACATGCTGCTGTTACTGCTGAGAAAGCATATTGGCAATGTTTAAAACATATTGGGGGCATAGCAATAGTCTAAAACCCCCAATATGGATTAGGACAGCTGACCAGATGTCTTGAGTGACATTTTTAATGAGTTTCAAGTGTGTCCCCATAGTGCATAAATGCAAACTATACATCTGTATGATTTTTGCCCACTTGATAAAGGGTATGTAGATATTTAAATCTATCTGATCATTATAATATACAATCAGAAAACAGTGTAATCTTCAATTTGTGCTCTTTTTTCAAAATGAGATAGACTCATTCCATGCAAATTCTGCATTTGTCAAAGCAGATCCAGTAAATCAAACTCCATGGTTAAAGAATACCTATGACTTTCATAGCGCAGAATGAAAGTATAAATACCTTCTGGGATAACCTCCTGAAGTCCGAAAAGACACATGACATCATAAGAGAGTATGTACAATTGATATGTGTGTGTGTGTGTGTATGTGCACATACATATGTAAAAATATAAATAATCTATTTTATTTATTTATTTATTTATTTATTTATTTATTTATTTATTTATTTATTTATTTAGTTAGTTAGTTAGTTAGTTAGTTAGTTAGTTAGTTAGTTAGTCCAAAACATAATGAGGGTTACAGAGGATATACTCATAGTAAAATGTATCAATGAAAGAAAAGATATAGGAATAAAATATATCAATGAGGAATGGAGGAAATATATAAGACTAGAGAAAAAGATATATAAAGAAATTTAGGAGAGACAATAGGACAGGGAATGGAAGGCATGCTGGTGCACTTACGCACATTTAAACTTATGCATGTTTAAGGATTTCTTATGGTGTAAAGAAAATCCTCAAGACAAAAGCAGTTCTGGAAATATGTATGTTTTTGTCTGAATGTCTGAATTAGAAACCTCATTACTTAAAAGCATATTATATTTTTCACTGCTAGCAAGAGACATATTACTGTATTTGTATAAGCAACTTCTAATTTTATGCTTTACAGTTCTACTTCTTTTGAAGCAGTTCATATGGGAGAAAATAAATATTAGTTTATTTCTCTATATAAAGTAACTTTTATACTGTAGTTTGGTGCTCTCTGAACTCTGTTGTTTGTTTGCAGATATTTCATTACCTAACTAGGTAACATTATTGATGTTAGAGAATATATGGGGGTTTATTTTCTGTTTATATAAGTAACTTAACTTGACAGTTAAGTGGGGTTGTAATTTTATTGGTAGTTTCTTGATTTAACTTTTTTTTTAAATTGCTTATCTGATATCACTGTAATTCCTATTTATCTAGATGTAGGCTGCTAGAAGGAATGTGTTCTGATCTTTTTGGTTAGCTTTTTCTTACATCTTTGGTGTAAGAATATTGTTTATTTCTATACGTCTATTGATACTTTTGTTTTCTTTTGGACTGAAGTATGATTATCTGCCTTTTCTTGGGTTTCTGTGGCAGGTTGTGAAATTTTAAATGCTGCTTCTAAGGCATCACAATAGTACACAAACTAATTAAAACCATGCAAGTAAACCAAAAGACCCAATAGACCAAGAAGAAGAAATAAGACCAATAAGAGTCATCAGTGTAAAGACTATAACATCCTCAATATAGGACAGACAGACAGACAATAACAATTAGCTGTCAGAAGACACAATGAAAACTCCATAATCTCACAAACTTAACCAAACTCCATAATCTCACAAATTTAACCAAACTGTGACTATACTTAGACAAGGCTAAATCCAAAACCGGCGATCTCTTTGAACCACTAATCACCACCTCACTTTACCATCTGACTATTAAAGCAGTTTTCCTGGTGGCAATCACTTCAGCTCGTCATATATCTGAACTGGCGGTACTTTCCGTGCACAGGGGCCTCTGCATTTTCTATTTGGACAGGGTGGTCTTGAAGTTGGATCCTTCCTGTATTCCAAGGATAAACATAGAGCACAGGAGATAGTTCTCCCTGATTTTTATGCTCAGCCCGCTGATCAGCAAAAGACCTTATGGCACACTCTAGATGTGCGCCCCGCACTGGACATTTACATTCAGTGCACCTTGTCTTTCTGTAAGTCAGGATCACTCTTTGTATGCTTTCAGGGCACTCCTACTAGTCTAAAGGCTTCTTCACCACAGATGGTCGCTGGATCCAGGCAGCTATTTCCTTCGCTTATGATCAACTGTCCCAACCTTGCCTGACAGCGCACACAACCATAGTGCCACTACCACTGTGGCTTGTCAGCTTGGGCATTGATTGATGAAATTTGCTGGGTAGCTACCTGGTCATCCCCTACTCCAGTGATGGTGAACCTATGGCACGGGTGCCATAGGTGGCATACGAAGCCATATCTGCTGGCAGTGAGCCATTGCCCTAGGTCATTTCCAATGTGCATGTCTGTGGCAGTTACCTGATTTTTGGCTTGCACAGAGGCTCTGGGAGGGTGTTTTTGGCTTCCAGAGAGCCTCCGGGGGGGAATGAGGGAGGGTGTTTTACCCCCCACCCCAGCTCCGGGGAAGCCTTTGGAGCCTGGGAAGTGCAAAACATCCTACTGGGCCCACCAGAAGTTGGGAAACAGACCGTTTCCAGCCTCCAGAAAGCCTCCTGGGACATACCAAAGCTAATGTTACTGGGGGAGGGCACCAGTGACTTTGGGAAAGTGTTTTCACCCTTCCCAGGCATTGAATTATGGGTGTAAGCACTCACACGGGCGATAGCGCATGTGCATGCTCTTTCAGCACCCGAGGAAAAAAAATGTTTGCCATCACTGCCCTACTCCATTCATCCGACACTACAAGATGAACCTCTTTGCCTCTGAGGAGGCATCTTTTGGACAGAGGGTACTACAACAAGTGGTGCAGGGCTAGAGGTTACTCAACCAGTCCCAGGTGCCCTCCCCATCTTTGGAGGCTAACTCCACCTACTAGGGAGAAGCTACCTGATACTCCCCTTCTTGGAAAGTGGAGCTAGCCTCCAAGTCGGTACTCCCCTTCTCGGAAAGTGGAGCTAGCCTCCAAGTCGGTCCCTTGTATTTTTTCACCCTGGCTGGCACTTCTTTACCTTCCCTTGAGTCTGGAGGTTTAATGTTCAGAGAGCTGCAGCGAGAGTCTGACTTCATCCTTCATCTAAAGAGGGGGTATCAAGGTACAGGGACCAAATTTATAGATTTCAGACTCAGTCCTATAGGATGATGTCATCCCATCTTTGGAGGCTAGTTCCACCCTACGAGAAAGGGCATATCAGATGGGCCAAATGCTCCTTTTATTGTAAGAAAGGTGGACGGTTCACAAAATATGAAAGACCTAAGCCATGTTTACATCTCGCAGTATCTAGTTTCCCAGAGAAAAAACCCTAACCCAAACCAAGCAAATTGGGATTAGTGAAGTCACAGATATAAATGCAACCATACGATCTTATATGATGCTAGTTCACAATTAATTGACAGAATGGAACTTCCTTATTGGCTTAGCTGAAACTATGTTTTTGTCAAGCACATATTTAATGTATTTTGTCAGAAATATTAAATGATCTAAGGCCTTGTTTACTACCCAACTTTAGTCAAAGCATTTGGATTTTATTTAAATATTGACTTCAAACCAATTTAAATTCTAATTTGTGGGTTTCAGAACAGTGTCTTAAGCAGTATGATGTTTGTTTCTCAATTTCAGGTTCTTTCTGATATTTTTTGCACAAAAAATGTCTTTATTCACACCTACTTATGATAATTTGTTCCAATCAGAAATCAACTTTATACCTCCACTTTCTCATTAAAAAAAATTAGGTTTGAAAAATACCTTTAAACTGGATAATAAACTTATGCTATATGTTATGATACATTTTTAAAAGGCAAAATTAACAAACTCTATTGGCTACTTTTAAAATTGCATCTAAAATGAGTTGAAAAGAGAGGAACGTATTCTCCCCAACCTTGGCAAAATATCAGCAAAGGAACGTTTTGTTTAGTATAGATCAAATGTTTCTTTGCTTGTCCTATTCAATACTGATTTGTTTTAAGTAAAAAAAATCCACCTAGTTGTTAAGAGACCTCATTTCTAAAATTATCTGTAGGTTCAAAATAAGTTATATTTTTAATATCAAAATAAGTTATATTTTTAGATTTTCATTTATTATGTGTATTGAGTTATAGAGAACCTTATAATTCATGGACCATAATTGGGACTGGTAACTCAATCATTAAATGAAGTAGATGCTAAGTGACACCGCAACTGCACTTAAGATATTAAGCTTTCCTTTGTTTCACAGATTTGTGAGGCCCATAAATGTGAGGGTTGGTTATAAAGTTTTCATCACTCTCACAACTACAAATGGTTGCTAAATGAGGCAGTTGCTAAACAAAAAATATCTATTGTTCTGCTTAGGCCTAATCAGATCAGAACAAAGGAGCACCCACTCACAGAGAATTCAAAACAAACATATCTATATTTAAAAATGATTTGTACAAAAAAAAGGCCAGGCTTTTAGTCCACGTTGGCAGCATTTCCGGTCAAATTGTCTAATAGATAAGGAACGGTCTGCGGCTGGGAGCCAAATCCAATGTATACATTCCTCAATATTTTAATGCACTCATGAATCTTCAGGTTTTCCTCAGACAGCTGCATCTTTGCACAATGAACTTAAAGGGATAACATTTATATACTGTCTGGGTGTGGCCAACTGTTTCCTAGAGATATTCACTGACTAGACTTTCTTCCATGGACTCAACCTTCTAGAACTTTTCCCATAAAGATATTCCTGTCTGCTTCATGACTTCTGACCCTGGCATCTAATAGGGGCTCCTGGTCCCCAATGTCCCCCTCCTCCTCTGAGTCAAACATTACTATAATTGGGGTTCCTACAGTCTCTGGTAGTTCCCCAGGTTTCTCAGGTTCCAATTATCCCTCACTCTCACTCTCTGACTCAGCTGTCAAGAACACTAGTCTAGGGTACCAAGATGGACCCGGTTCATCCTCCTCAGAATCTGTGACTAACTGAGCTGGTCATGGACTCATAACATTTATAAAGTGGTAGCCTTAAGGCAGACATGTCAAACTTAAGGCCTGCAGGCCAGATCCATCCCATGGAGACCACCAAGGGCTGGCCCCAGCCTCCTCAACCTTGACCTACCCCACCCCAGCTGGGTGCTCCCCCTGGGCATGTGCACAGGAGGCAGTGAGCATGTGAAAGGCTTGCAGGCTGTGATTTTGTTGGGGACACCAGGTTTTGAACATGATCAGCCTGTAGGATTCCAGTGCCGGGTGACTGCAATTAAATTTATTTATTTATATGTTCAAATTAGTATGCCAATGCCAAAGATGGTGAAAAAATTCTGATTTGGCAGGCTAATATATCTATAAATTTTAAAAAAGTGCACACAGCAGCAGGGGGAGGTTATTTTCTGAGCAAAATAAACAAATAAGCATCAATTTTTTCATTTCAATTTTCATATCATTGTATTCAGAAGTGTTCAAATTAGTATACTGTACTTGTGAAAAAAGTATTCAAAAAGACCATTCCAGTAGCTAGAATGAACCTTTTTATTCTCCAGGTCTAAAAGGACCTGGAGGGTAACAAGTGTAACTTTTTTTACCCAGCAAAAACTAAACACACACACATACACCAAAAAATACCACCCTTGGAAAGAACCCCTCAAATGAGACAAAGTCATGGAATTTCAAGTTTCAGATATGCAGGGAAATTTTTTTACAGGGTCTCATTTCGGGTCCTTTTTAGACATGAAGGGAACAGCAGGGTTAATGGCCTAAACGAACCCACTAAAAGGAAGAAAATATTTCATAAACTACTAAAACAAGATTTCGACATAATATGCCTCCAGGAAACCCATGTTAAAAAATAGAATGCTGGTATACTTTCTTGTCCCAGGCTTGGTGAAATCTTTCTATCTCTTGCTACAGTCAAAAAAAGGGGAATTGCCATTTTTGTTAAGCCCAAATTTATCCCTCATTTAGTTTATGCAGATGATAACGGCCACATATTAATTGTACAAATCTTAGTGAGAACAAGAAAAATAAATATAATAGCAATCTACACCCCATCGATAAATCAAACCACATTTTTCGCAAATTTACATTAAAAAAACTCTGATTTAAACCTGGAAAATATAATAATAATCAGCTATTTTAACGCAGTTTCAGATTTTAAAAAAGATCATAAAAGTTCCAATAAAATCAAAACAAGGAAACAACTGCCAGCTACATTTGAACAATTATCGACTGAATTTGCTTTAAAAGACCTATGGCAATATTTTAATCCTGATCTTAGGCATCAATGACCTTTACGATTACATCACAAGCAACTGTGCCCTCTTTGTCGATGATGTAAAACTCTTCAACACCACCAATAACACAACTACTCTCCAAAAAGACCTTGACGCTGTTTCTGAGTGGTCTAACCCATGGCAACTCCAAATCTCAACTAGCAAATGCTCTGTCCTACACATTGGGAAAAAGAATCTGAACTCCAAATACGAACTGAATAATCAAATTATCACAGATAACCTCCACTCGGTTAAAGACCTCGGTATACTAATAACAAAAGATTTAAGTGTCAAAGCCCATTGCAACAACATAGCCAAGAAGGCTTCAAGAGTTGTAATCTCACACTACTTACCAGAGCTTACAAAACTTTCACCAGACCCATCCTCGAATACAGTTCATCTGTTTGGAACCCAAATTGCATCTGAGACAAAGATACTTCACCAAAATTAAAGACATAAAATTAATCTTAATGAATGGGAAAAATTTTGGACGTAAATTATAAACTAACAATGGCAACTCCGTATAAAGAGAATCAATACAAAATGTTTTATAGGTGGCATTTACCACTGGCCAGGCTTACCAAAATGTATCAGAATGTCTCCCCAATTTGTTGGAAATGTGAGAAAAAACCTGGAACGTATTACCATGTCTGGTGGACATGTGAGATTGCTAAAAAATACTGGTGAAAGGTTAAAAATATGTTAGACCAGATTACTGGCCTAAATATCCAAATAAACCCGGAGCTGTTCCTATTAGGAATCCCCAGACAAAGTATTAAAAAAAGAAAACTTTTATATCATAATCCATGTCTTACCTGCTGCCAGAATCTTCTATGAGCAATCCTGGAAACAAAAAAAATAAGCCCAACCACTTTAAATCTCTTAACTAAAGCCAGGGAAGCCTCTGAAATGTCAAAATTAACTATGGAATTACAAAATAGGGGTGATACAGAATTCTATAGAGCCTGGGACAAATGGTATCACTGGCTAAAGGAAAAAATATATCTTCAAACTCTAAAAAAAAAAAGACGACTATCCAGCAAAATAATTCTGACATACAATAATCTACGAACCAACTCCCATTGTAAATACTATAAACAACTTACATAAGGCATTGATTGATACAATATAGACATACTCGTGACATTCTGAAAGCAAACCGTCAAAACACCGATAAGTACGACAAACCTAAATTTGAGGTCGTAATATACTGAGCCCCCAGCCAAGTAGCTTTTCTCCCTTTTCCTTTTCTTAGCTTTTCTTTCTCCCACTTTTTCTTTATTCCCCATTTTCTTATTTTCTGTTATTTTCAATGTGATATATATCATTAAGTCAAGATAAATAGTATGTACTATTCATGTGTGCTTTTTTTCCTGTCCTTTTAATGTATAAATTTAATAAAGACTATTTTTAAAATAATAAATAACTAAATAAATAACCAACTAACTAACTAACTAACTAACTAACTAACTAACTAACTAACAAACAAACAAACAAACAAACAAACTAAATAAATAAATAAAGGCATGAGTGACCATGCCTGATCCAAACATGGTCGCAATTGGTGCTCTAGGTGAACCTGTAAAAAGGTACCCTTAACCACAGCTGTCTGATGATGATCTAATCCTAGCTGTGAATCTATGAGGACACCCAAATTGTGAACCCATTCTAAGGGGGGTAATTCCCCCCCCCCAGAACCAAGGATGGACAATCAATGTAATCCTTCAGAGGCAATACCCACAGCCATTCGATCTTGTCAGCATTACGTTTGAGCCTATTAACTCCCATCGAGATCCTCACAACTTCTAGGCACTGGCACATCACATCCACAACTTCACTGAACTGACAATGGGTGGAGGTATTATCAGCATATTGCTGATACCTCACCCCATGTCATCAGATGACCTCACCCAATGGTTTCATGTAGATGTTAAATAACAGGAGAGAGGACCAAACCCTGGGGCACCCCACAGTGGAGGGGCCTAGGGGTTGACCTCTGTCCTCCTACCAACACTGACTGCAGTGGACCAGGCAAATAGGAGGAGAACCACTGCCTTTCACTCCCAACTCCCTTAGTTGTCTCAGAAGTATACCATGGCCAATGGTATTGAAAGCAGCTGAGAGATCAAGTAACACCAAGATAGAGGAGTGACCTCTATCTCGGGCTTGCCAGAGATAATCCATCAGAGTGACCAAAGCGATTTCTGTGCTGTAGCCAGGTCTGAAGCCCAATTGAAAAGGATCTAGATAATACATTTTACCCAATGACCGTAGGAGCTGGAGTGCCACCATTTTTTCTACAATCTTTCCCACAAAGGGTAGGTTGGAGACTGGATGAAAATTCTTCATGCAGTGGTCACTGTTGGAAAATGGTTCTTTTATTTGTAAGCCATATATTGCATATATATCTAATCTAGTATCATTAGTTACTAGTTGGTTGAATCCCAGACTAGTGACAGTGTTTTATATAGTAGAGTGGATAGGTTCGGTGCTATATTCATTTAAGGTCCAGTTAATGTGTGGTAGGTTGAGGTCTCCGAGGATGATGATGGGGTGTGGGCAGTGGGTAACCCATGATAGTAGTGCTGATAATTTGTTTGCATGTGCAATGTCATAGTCAGGAGCTCTGCAGCAGAGTAAGAAGCAAATTGTGGTATTTAAGGATAGATCACAGAGAATGGTTTAAGGGAGCAATAGATCTTGTGCAACTTTGATGTTTTTAAGATTTAGAGATTTTTTTTGTAGAATATAGCTAGTCCACCTCATCTGCAGTATTCACGGCCATAACGAGAGCCAAGATAGTTCCTTGTAATAATGGAGTCTAGGTAGGATGCATTGAGCCATGTTTCACAGACAAAGATAACATGGGCCCAGAACCCATCCCCAAGCTTCGCCTCCTCCACCGCCGCCACAGTGGGGGCTGGCCCCACCACTGAAGACAAGTAAGAAATGGTGGCAGCCCCTATTGAGAGCATCGACCCTGCCACCATTGAACAGAGGTAGCAAGAGGGGGGTGAGAGAAAGAGAGAAAGAGAGAAAGTGAGAGAGAGAAAGAGAGTGTGTGTGAGAGAGAAAGAAAGCAAGAGAGAGTGAGAGAGAGAGAAAGCAAGAGAGAGAGAAAAAGAGATTGAGAAAGAAAAAGAAAGCAAGGGAGGAAGAGAGAGAGAGAAAGAAAGCAAGAGAGAGTGAGAGAGGGAGAGAAAGCAAGAGAGAGAGAAAGAGAGTGAGTGAGAGAGAGAAAGAAAGCAAGAGAGAGAGAAAGAAAGAGAGAGAGAAATCAAGAGAGAAAGAAATTGCTTGGGAATTGGGACATTGCTAATATGAACTTGCAAATGACTATCATTGTCTGTTCCCCCCTCCCCCCCTCCTGACCTCTATGCACTTTATTGAAGATCCACGCCCCCTAGTGGACCGGCTGGGGAAAAACAGCAGCTTTTTAAGACCTTTTAAAGTCATTTTAAGATCTAAGACTTATTGAAGCTATACAAAGACACTTCACCTGGACCGACTGATTAACCGATGATTAACTAATAACTAGTATTAAGATCTGATTTTTACTATTTTACCATTTTTACCATTTTATACTACTAATTATTAATTTTGTGAATTTTTCTATTTCTATTTATATGTATTTATATTGTGCCACATTTTATTAGCATTTTTACCTATTACTAATTTAATCCTTTTTTAATATTGGGAGGGTTCACTAATTAATGGATGATTGGAATAGAGTTAATCTTGTGCATGGAATGAATGATTGGTATGAGTGTGATGGTTGGGGTGGGGGGGAGTACGGTATGGATGAGATGATTGTGAGTAGTATGAATGATAGTTTTGGCCCACCTGATGCTCGGGAGACAGGAGAGGAAGGGGCACTGATCTCTGGGGTGACAGAGGGCCAGAATATCCCTGTGTTGCTGGGGAGAGGCAGATATGGTGGGGGCCACAGAGTTAGCCATTCCAGGGGAACGAGAGACCATTGCTTAATAACGGTCCCTTGTTCCGGCTCTGTGAGCCCAATCTTGGGTACTGGTGATGAGTGTAACTCTGGCCCTGGGCTCAGGTTGCTGCTGCTCAATGCCAGGTCAGTGGTAAATAAAGCTCTCCTCATCCGGGATCTGATCCTGGATGAGGAGGCCGACCTGGCTTGTATTACTGAAACCTGGCTGGGCCCGGAGGGAGGTGTCCCTCTCTCTGAAATTTGCCCAGCCGGGTTTCAGATATAGCATCAACCTCGACCACAGGGAAGGGGGGGGAGGAGTGGCTATTATAGCCAGGGAGAGCCTTTGCCTGCGTAGACTCATTGCTCCGGAAATTGCAGGTTGCGAGTCTCTCTTGCTGAAGTTGGACTTAGGGGTTCAGGTGGGCTTATTTCTCACATACCTGCCTCCCAGCTGCGTGTCAAAAGCCCTGCCTGTGCTACTCGAGGAGGTAGCCGGGTTGGCGGTGGAGTTCCCCGGACTCATTGTCCTGGGGGACTTCAACCTGCCGTCACTCGGCGAAACCTCTGGGCTGGCACAGGAGTTCATGGCCATCATGACAGCCATGGACCTGACTCAAGTAGTACAGGGTCCGACTCACGAGGGAGGGCACGCACCTGACATGGTATTCCTTTCCGAGCAATTGAGCAATGGTCCGAGACTAAGGGGCTTAGAAGCGTTGCCTTTGTCATGGTCAGACCATTTTCTGCTATGGACTTGACTTCCTGGCTCCAATCCTTTCCCGCAGGGAGGCGGAACCAATGAAGATGTTCCGCCCCAGACGCCTGATGGACCCAGAGGGCTTTCAGACGGCGCTTGGGGTTATTCCAGAGGCACTCGTCCACAGCTCGGCGGAGTCCCTCGCTGAGGCCTGGAACAGGGCTGCGGCGGGGGCTCTTGACCGGATTGCGCCTTTGCGACCTCTCCGTGGCGCTAGACCCCGTAGAGCCCCATGGTTCAACGAGGAGCTCCGGGAGTTGAAACGCCAAAAGAGACGTCTAGAGAAGCGATGGAGGAAGAGTAGGTCTGAATCTGATCGAACACTTGTAAGAGCTTTTATGAAGACTTACAAAGTGGCGCTCAAGGCGGCAAGATGCGCGTACCATGCCGCCTTGATTGCATCAGCGGAATCCCGCCCGGCTGCTCTGTTTAGGGTGACCCGCTCCCTTCTTAATCAGGGGGGAGTTGGGGAGCCCTTGCAGAGTAGTGCCGAGGAGTTTAACACGTTTTTCGCTGATAAAGTCGCTCGGATCCGGGCCGACCTCGACTCCAATTGTAAAACAGAGTCGACTGACAACGAGTCAGTCGAGGTGACTGGGGCACGTACTTGTCCACCTGTCTGGGAAGAGTTTGATCTGGTGACACCTGAAGAAGTGGACAAGGCCATCGGAGCTGTGAGTTCTGCCACCTGTTTACTGGATCCGTGTCCCTCCTGGTTGGTCTCGGCCAGCAGGGAGGTGACACGGAGCTGGGCCCAGGAGATTACCAACGCTTCCTTGGGGAGGGGAGTCTTTCCAACACTCTATAAAGAAGCGCTCGTGCGCCCCCTCCTCAAGAAGCCCTCCCTGGACCCAGCCGTACTTAATAACTATCGTCCAGTCTCCAACCTTCCCTTTATGGGGAAGGTTGTCGAGAAGGTGGCGGCACTCCAGCTCCAGCGGTCCTTGGAAGAAGCCGATTATCTAGGTCCCCGACAGTCAGGTTTCAGGCCCGGTTACAGCACGGAAACCGCTTTGGTCGCGTTGATGGATGACCTCTGGCGGGCCCGGGACAGGGGTTTATCCTCTGTCCTGGTGCTCCTCGATCTCTCAGCGGCTTTCGATACCATCGACCATGGTATCCTTCTGCACCGGTTGGAGGGGTTGGGGGTGGGAGGCACTGTTCTCCAGTGGTTCTCCTCCTACCTCTCTGACCGGTCGCAGTCGGTGTTAGTGGGGGGTCAGAGGTCGGCTCCGAGGTCTCTCCCTTGTGGGGTGCCTCAGGGGTCGGTCCTCTCCCCCTTGCTATTTAACATCTACATGAAACCGCTGGGTGAGATCATCCAAGGACATGGGGTGAGGTATCATCAATATGCCGATGATACCCAGCTTTACATCTCCACCCCATGCCCAGTCAACGAAGCGGTGGAAGTGATGTGCCGGTGCCTGGAGGCTGTTGGGGCCTGGATGGGTGTCAACAGACTCAAACTCAACCCGGATAAGACGGAGTGGCTGTGGGTTCTGCCTCCCAAGGACAATTCCATCTGTCCGTCCATCACCCTGGGGGGGGGGAATTATTGACCTCCTCAGAGAGGGTCCACAACTTGGGCGTCCTCCTCGATCCACAGCTCACATTAGAAAACATCAGCTGTGGCGAGGGGGGCGTTTGCCCAGGTTCGCCTGGTGCACCAGTTGCGGCCCTATCTGGACCGGGACTCATTGCTCACAGTCACTCATGCCCTCATCACCTCGAGGTTCGACTACTGTAATGCTCTCTACATGGGGCTACCTTTGAAAAGTGTTCGGAAACTTCAGATCGTGCAGAATGCGGCTGCGAGAGCAGTCATGGGCTTACCTAGGTATGCCCATGTTTCACCATCACTCCGCAGTCTGCATTGGCTGCCGATCAATTTCCGGTCACAATTCAAAGTGTTGGTTATGACCTTTAAAGCCCTTCATGGCATCGGACCAGAATATCTCCGAGACCGCCTCCTGCCGCACGAATCCCAGCGACCGATTAGGTCCCACAGAGTGGGCCTTCTCCGGGTCCCGTCAACTAAACAATGCCGGTTGGCGGGTCCCAGGGGAAGAGCCTTCTCTGTGGCGGCACCGGCTCTCTGGAACCAACTCCCCCTGGAGATTAGAACTGCCCCTACTCTTCCTGCCTTCCGAAAACTCCTTAAGACCCACCTTTGCCGTCAGGCATGGGGAAACTAAACATCTCCCCTGGGCACGTTAAATTTATATATGGTATGTTTGTGTGTGTGTTTGCTATTACATGGGGTTTTCTTAAATCGTTAAATATTTTAATTAATTGGATTGTTGTGACTGTTTTACTTGTTGTGAGCCGCCCCGAGTCTTCGGAGAGGGGCGGCATACAAGTCCAAATAATAAATAAATAAATAAATAAATAAATAAGAAAGAGAGAGAGAGAAAGAAAGCAAGAATGAGTGAGAGAGAAAGCAAGAGAGAGAGAGAGTGAGAGAGAAAAGGGAAGAAAAAAGAGAAATGAAAAAATAATTGAGGCAGAGAATGAGAGGAAAGAGAGAGAAACAAGAGAGAGAGAGAGAAGTGACTCTTGATATGGTAAAAAGCACCCAAATAATAACAGAGAAAAAAACCCCAGCTGGAAATGATTCAAGAGTTCACACACACACATGGGGGGGGGGAGAGACAGGGATGGAAAAAGAGAAGAGAAGTGAGAGGGGAAGGAATGAGAGAAAAAGGGAGGAAGAGGGAGAAATGAGAAACAAGTGAGAGAGAAAAGGGAGAGAGACAGGAGAGGCACCCAGAAATGAGAAAGTGGTAGAAATTTGAGGAGGAATGGTTGATTATTAAATATGAATTGACTATGGAATGATGGTAAAATATATAT
Organism: Erythrolamprus reginae; assembly: GCF_031021105.1. Lineage (NCBI taxonomy): Eukaryota > Metazoa > Chordata > Lepidosauria > Squamata > Dipsadidae > Erythrolamprus > Erythrolamprus reginae. The sequence goes on from NC_091963.1 coordinate 49,680,849, forward strand.
TTAGGTGTTGTTTAATATTAGGATGTATTAATTTGTAAAATTGGATTAGAATTTTAGAACTATATAGAATTACATAGGTAAAATTAATGGAAGATACATAGGATAAATAAGGGGTTTATGATGTGTATGTATGATTTTATGACTTTGCATTATGAATTTAAAATATACTTGGAAATGTAGAAGATTGATGAAAGTTAATAATAGTGAATGCTAAGTCCCGAAAATTAATTGAGGTTGGAAATATTGAATGAAATTATAGAAAAGTAAATATGGAAATTTACAGTATTAATTGATGCATTGGTGTTCAGATAGATTTTTATAGTATTATTAGATTACTATAATACTATGATAAATAATTAAGAAATGAAGATTTTTAAAGCATGGATTTATTAATAGTTGTGTTTTTGGTTTTGCTGTTTGTTTTAGTTTTAATAGTAATGGATTTTGGTTTTGTTTTATTATTAATTTATTTTAATAAAAAAGAAGGGAAATATTTTTCCTAATTAGGAAAAAATTGTATAAGGGTTTTTTGTTTCTTTTAAGAAGAATGTATAAGGAGGAGGAGTAGGCATGACGGCCTATCTGGATCTATAAGAGGATAATGATATTAATTGAAATATAAAATAATAGAATAACATAGTGGGAAGAGACCTTATTATGCCCCAGCACCGAGCCCCAAATAATTATACAATAAGTTGTCTTGGGTAACATCTATGAAAAAAAAAATCAGGTGCTGAGGCATGAAAATTAATGTATGTATGTATGTATGTATGTATGTATGTATGTATGTATGTATGTATGTATGTATGTATTTATTTATGTTGACTTCTGTGCTGCCCAGTCCCGAAGGGACTGCTGCTCAGACACTGTACTTTTCCGCCCACACCAAAAAAAACTTAGAGGGAACATTGTTGGTGACTGGACAATAGTTGTTAAGTATGGCTGGGTCCAGAAAAGGCTTCTTGAGGAGTGGGCACACGAGTGCCTCCTTGTAGGGAGCCGGGAAGGTCCCCCCTCAGAGAAGTTTTGACAATCTCCTGGTTCCAGCTCTATGTTACGCCTCTGCTGGCCAAAACCAACCAGGATCTATTACTATTAAAACTAAAACAACAACAGGGACACGGATCCAGTAAACAGGTGGCAGAACTCACAGCTCCAATGGCCTTGTCCACTTCATCAGGTGTCACTAGGTCAAACTCCTCCCAGACAGATGGACAAAGACTGGCCCAAGTCACCTTGACTAACTCATTGTCAGCCGACACTGCTATTCAATCGGACTCGAGGTCCATCTGGATCTGAGTGATTTTATCAGCGAAAAAGGAATTAAAGTCCTTGGCACTGCTCTGCAAGGGCTTCCCAGCCCCCCCCCCCAGTTAAGAAGGGAGCGGGTCACCCTGAACAGAGCAGCCGGGTTAGATTCCGCTGATGCAATCAAGGTGGCATGATATGTGCATTTTGCCACCTTGAGTGCAACTTTGTAAGTCTTAATGTGAGCTCTTACAAATGTTCGATCAGATTCAGATTTACTCTTCCTCCATCGTTTCTCTAGATATCTGTTCTGGCATTTAAACACACAGAGTTCCTCGGTGAACCAAGGAGCTCTCCGGGGTCTAGTGCCACAGAGAGGTCGTGATGGCACAATCTGGTCAAGAGCCCGCGCTGTGGCCTTATTCCATGCCACAGTGGGAGACTCTGCTGAACTGTGTATGAGTTTATCCAGCAAAGCCCCAAGCGCCCTCTGAAAGCCCTTTGGGTCCATTAGGCATCTGGGGCAGAACCACCTAATCGGTTCTGTCTCCCTGCAGGGGAGGAGTGGCAGAAAATGGACCGACCATGACAAAGGCGCAGCTTCTAAGCCTCCTAGTCTCAGATCATTGCTCAACTGCTCTAAGAGAATTATCATGTCGGGTGCGTGTTCACCCCTCATGGGTTGGAGCCTGAACTACTTGGGTCAGGTCCATGGCTGTCATGGTGGCCATGAACTCCTGTGCTAGCCCAGAGGTTTGGAGGTTTTTTATATTTTAAATTTAATTAATTGGATTTATGATGTTATATATCGTTCTTTTATACATTGCAAGCCACCCTGAGTCCTCTGAGAGGGACGACATAAAAGGCCAATTAATAAATATACTGTAATACAATGTTCTAAATCCAATTAATCTAAAATCCCCAATTATTAAAAGTCAGGCATTCCCACCCAGACCACAAACGTACATAGTATTCATCGGTCAGGGGGCTAGAGTCCAATAACCCCAAGTCTGGTGGCATAGAAGAGTCTTCAGGCTCTTATAGAAGGCGAGGAGGTGGGGGCAGTATGAATCTCTGAGGAGAGTTGATTACAGAGGGCCAGAGCCCCCGCAGAGAAGGCTCTTCCCCTAGGCCCTGCCAAATGACATTTCCTATTTGACAGGATCTGGAGAAAGGCGACTCTGTGAGAGCTAACCAGTTGCTGGGACTCATGTGGCAGGGACTCATTGAGTTGCTGTGGCAGGGACTCAATGAGTCACTGGGACTCATAGCAGCATCCTTCCAGTTATGTGATCATGTGCTGGGCAACTGGCCTGCAATGACTATGGTTTCTACATCCAGGGTCATACGATTGCCATTTTCAGCCTTCAGTTGTGATTTCCAACAAGTAAAGTCAGTGGGAAAGCTGGCAGAAGGTTGGAAAGAAATAAGAGGGAGGGAGGGTAGGAGGGAAGAAAGGAGAGAGAAGGAGAGACAGACAGACTGACTAATATCATTGTGTGGGGGGGAAACCTAAGCTAAACATTTGGAGAGTTTAAGACTGTTCAGTATAGATTAAAATAGATATCAGAATTTCTTATTATCATCAATAACTGCTTCATGAATGGTCATTGTCAATGGGCCAATAAACCTTTTCCATTAAACTTTACTAAGTTTCAATAAAAGATAAAATATTAGAAAAGAAAAAAGTATTTGATAAAGAAAAGACAAATATGTGGAAAATTAGGAATGTTGAAAAGGAGGAAGAAAAAAGAAAGTAGAAAAGAGTAAGTTTCGTCTTTCTTCAACATAGATAAAAATATAACATACATTAACTACTTATTCTAAAATTAACAAAAATATACAATATTTCTATAATGATAAACAATACTAATCTTCAAATCCCAAAATCAAATTTCCATTTCCATTTCTTTCAGTTACAAGAGGAGTATAGTTGGTTTTCTTGGAAATAGAACAGGATTTTAATAATTTGAAATGAAAAGGCAGTATATTCAGAATGAAGTTTAGGAAGAATTTCCTGATGATAAAAGTTGTTAAGCAATGGAATGGTTCAGTTAGATCAAACTTCCCCAAAGTTTCCAATTTTGTGGACCAATGGGGGAGATGGTTCCATATGAGCAGTTGGCAAGCGCATGCCTGCTGTTTGTGCAAGTGAAGATGTGCATGCAGTTGAATGGCAACCTCCTCATGGCCCACTAGTGTATCTTGGCCACAGGTTGGGATCCCTGACTTAGATCAGTGTGGTTTCCTCTGTTTCCTGGACCAGAATTCTTGCACAAAACATGTAGTTGGATTAGATGCTCCATAATATCAAATCAGCATTGTAGTTCTCTGAGAGAGGGAGGGAGGTGGGAGATGGGATGGACATGGGGAGCCCCATATGGCCCAAACTGGGACATGGGGAGCCCCATATGGCTCCCTGTGTGTCATTTTGGCCTCCATGGCCTCCTGAAGCACTCTACTGGCCAAAAATGGGTCACAGGGGTGTCAAACTTAAGGCTGGATCTGGCCCAGAAGTTGGCCTGGAAATATCACAGACTGGCCCACAGCACTTCTACCAGATAAAAAGGGCCATGTGCGGGGTCCCCTTTGCCCATTTCTAGCCTCCTGGACCTCCTGCATCACTCTGCCAGCCAAAAAAGGGCCACGTAAGGCCTTGCAATGTCCCTGCATAATCATTAGGGATTCTAACTTTGCAAGCACTTTATATTTTTCAATAAAAAAGGAAATAAAAGTTGTAGTGTGAATATGGTAAAGGCAAACTTTAGAATATTGCAATCAGCTTGAAGGGGAAAAAATCATGTCAAAGGAAGCTACTTTTTAGAGTCAATAGACTGGTCTCTCTTTCCCCCCTCCAACTCTCGCTCTGTTTTAGGCTGTTATAGTGGCTACAGTTATACCCAGGGGTGGGCTACTGCCCGGATGTGGGGAGGAACGCAATGGGGTAGCAAAAATGGAGCTCTACCCCAGAGCACCCAATTTGCACTGAAAGATGTTGAAAGAAAATGCAGGGCATCCTGTATAAGCCACGCCCACAGTGTGGTAGTAAAAATTTTGGTAGCCCTTCACTAATTATACAACATTTGAGGGAGATGATCTATTTTAGTCAAGTAGGACACAAACAGTAGATGCAATAGTGATGTTGACATAAAATTCCATGCAGGGAGCTCACATTATTTTATTTGACCGGATGCATCTTCAGAAGGTCTTATTTGTCAGCTTCATCATAGTTGTTACTTGAAAGGCTTTTATAATAGTACCCTGTTTTTCCTTTTATATTAGTTAAATTAGTTATGCATGGCAGAAACGGATTGTGCCTTCACTGATTAAAAACATTTAACATTTTCTCTCTCAGTACAATCCAAAAAAATATAACATTTCATTTTTACTTCTAACACTGAGTACAATGTTATCCAGGAAATTATGCATCTGTCCTATATAAATAAAATTAAATAAAATTTAAAAATAAAATAAAAATCTATTTGGAATATACTTAATCTGTAGTTCAGAAGCTTTCATATTATTAAGTCAATTCATATTATTTTTTCTTTTAACACTAAATGGTTATACATTGTAAGTCCAGAGAATAATGCTAGCGGCATGCTTCTTCAGGAAATGATATATAAACAAACCATTAAAAAGCCCAACCTATAGCATTTTGTGTGGGTGAAAATCTCCCTTTCTCACTTAACAGCTCAAACAAATGAAAGTGCAGGATGCCTTTATAGCAATCTTGAAGGGAGATCTATCATTAAAGTGAGTGAGCCTTTAAAGCACACCTTAAAAAGAAACAAACAAACACGATTTTGAACTTTTAAGGCATCCATGGCTTTTTTTTACCAGCACCAGGACTATGATTACCAAGTGGGAAATAATTATTAATCGTAATGGAACACTTTTCGGCTTGCAAGTGCTTATCAGTTCTCCACACACAACTCATTCTAAGAAGCAAACTACTGGAATGAAAAGGAGGCCTGTGACTCACAGATGACAGCATAGGGATCCAAGAGAGAAGTGGGATTTGAACAATCCAATCTGGTGTTTAAATAGGTTGATTTGTTCATATAAGAAGCGGTGGGGGGGGGGGGGAGGAAGAGAGAACAAAAGTACAAATGAAAAATGGGAAGGAAAGTGATTAAATTCCTAAATAAGGCCAGTAGAAGAACAGCTTTTCTGTACATAGAGACTCCAAACCCCCCACATCATCAGGATTCATATATGATACTATTTTATGATGTACTCTGTTTGCTCTGACTCAGCTGTTGTGCTCATCTTTTTTGTGGCTTGAATTTAGCCAGTTGTGAATCATTCAATGGACCTGGGTAAAAATACAATCCTTAGAAAGATGTATGAACTTAGCCATCAGAATGAATCTTGCAAACTCCACAGATATATGTCCAAAATTACGTTACAATCTTATATTGCAACTTCGAGGATATATTAGATTATTACTTCTAAAAATTAGCTGACTTGTTTTTAAGAAATTACATATAAAATTTCTCAGCTAGTCACTAACAATAGTAATTTAATTTAATTTAATTAATTTAATTTAATTAATTTAATTAATTTAAAAGCCCAGAATATGGGGGAGCGGGAGGTGATAGCACAACTGAAAGGTTCACTATTTTGAGGATGACAGGGCAGATAATATACTCTCAATGAGAATGGGTTATAATTTATTTGTTAAAGTATAGATGATGAATCCCAACTTGCCATGTTTAAAATGACCTCAAAGCTGCCTGGAACCATGTCCCATTTTATATCTCCCCCTAGAATGATGCAGTCAGCATCCCTTTGTTAAAATAACAGGTTGTTATCTAACAAGAAATGTATTCCATGCTTATTTTTGATAACCTGCTAAACCAATGTTTTTCAAATTTGACAATCATAAGATGTGTGAACTGTTGGTCCCAGAATTCCCAGCCAACATGTTGATTTTCCATAAGGAAGTTATGAGGTTGGGCTGAAAAGAAGAAATGACCAAGAGCCATGCAAACAGCTATTCAAGAGAAAGCACAATTCTGCTCTAATTATCCTCTGACTGAAATTAGATCCTGTATGTAAAAATGTTTCAGTCCTCCATATGCCTTCTTTTTTCCCCATCTTGGTACATTCCTTTTAAAGAGAATTTGGATATGACCATGATTCCAAAGTGTGGTTTATTAATCATGGTTTACGGAATAGACAATATAACAATAATAGTTTATTATACAGATAACTGGGTATGATTCTTCCTGGCTGAAGCTGGGTTTTAGGGAACAATCTGATTGCTACTGGTTTACTTGCTTCTCTGTTGCCTTAATTGCTAGTTTTTATCGGTAATCTGACAATAGAAACTCCAAAAGTAGTGATGCTAAAGTAGTGATTTAAGTTTGCCTCCTGGTAGTGTTAAGCTCAGGACTTTGTGTTCTTCATGGAAACTATGTAGTGTTACAAATCATCACACGTACAGATGAGTTATTTTTATCTCATATCAATTGTAATGTGATCTGGTTTTGGAGAACATTATTGTCAATCTATTGTCATAGACAGATCACTCTCTGGTTGGTTTTTGTCTTACTGGTATCATCCTATCTTGAAGGAGAAGGCACTTGTTATACCTGTACACTCTAAACCTCTGCATGGAAGAAAAAGAGTGAATCCAACCAAATACAGGTAATTATCCCTATAAGGGTTACAAAAATGGCTAACAGGCAAGTACTGGAGTGCATAATCAAAGGCAAAATCATGAAACTGCATATCACCTACTTGGCCATGTCATGCAGGAAAATTCACTGGATAGAACAATTATTTGTGGAAGAGTTAGTGGTAAAGGGAAACCAGGTTGTCAAAGATCAACACTATCAAAGCTGACACCAGCTTTGATAGTGTCCAGCCATGGTGATCTTTGACAACCTGGTTGTCAAAGCTGACACCAAGAGAGAGGGGTGGGGTCAAATGGCCATGGCAGCATGGAGTCTCCCCGCTGCCTTGGGGGGGGGCTTAAAATCCCCACTGTCCAGGGGTTCTGGTTCTTCTGAACCTGACCCAATCATCCCTGGAGAGGAGGTGATGCAAGGGACGCTACAGTGGGTCTGGTTAGGGGTTGGCATACCCCACCAGATGAACCAGCCTAGTCTCGCACCAGCGGTGGTGCGAAGCCGGCCAGGCAGCCATGCCTGAATCAGCACCAGCCACGGGGACAATGCTACGGCGGGATGGAAGATGAGCGGTAACACCTGGAAAGAGGATGAGTCAAAGTGCTGGCAAGCTGAAGAAATGATCTAATGATGTGCTGGTGAGTGAGGATGGCCAAAGGGATTTCAAATTTATTTTTTTCTGATTTTTATTTTCAACGGAAGTAAGGTTGCTGGAAATGAAAGTGGAAGCAGCTGTTTGGCGATGGGGCAAATAGCGAGAAACTTCTGAGCTCAGCAAATTGCCCAAGATTGGATTACTAAGAGGCTTAATGATTTTGAATCTGGATTGAAAGCGATCTCCTGCTCCAGCCCCATGGACCAGGGCTCTGGTGATAAGCCGGGCCCTGGACTCAGGCTGCTGCTGCTCAATGCCAGGTTAGTTGTGAACAAGGCTCTCCTCATCCGATATTTGATCTTGGAGGAAGAAGTCGACCTGGCATGTGTGACTGAAACCTGGCTGGGCCCAGAGGGAGGAGTTCCTCCCTCTGAAATATGCCCAGCTGGGTTTCAGGTATGGCATCAGCCACGACCCCAGGGAAGGGGAGGAGGAGTGGCTATTGTAGCCAAGGAGACTATTCGCTTATGCAGACTCGCTGCTCCTGAAATTGCAGGTTGTGAGTCCCTCTTTGTGAAGTTGGACCTAGGGGTCTGTTGTGGTTAGCTCTGGCCCAGCTCCTGCCCCAAGGACTGTGGATGTGGGGGAGACATCCACATGCCACAGGCCTGTTTTGCTCCCGATGGAATCTGCTGATGAAGCTCCTCTGACCAGGAAGACATGAGTGACAGGGTGGAGGAGAGTGTGGCAGACAGCTTAGAAGGAGACCAATTATGTATCTCCTCCTTGGATTCGGAACAAGAGTTAATGATACAGCCACGCATGCGGAGAGCGATGCATAGGCAGCAACAACTGAGAGATTATTATCAAAGAAAATGAGGCCACCTGTGGTTGGGTGGGGCTGTGGTAATTAGTGAGGCTGCTATAAATAGCAGCGTGTGGGTTTGGCCATTGTGGAGGATTATCTGATTGTTGTGTTTCATGCCTGCCTTGCTGACTTCAACCTTGGTGTGTTGGTTTTTCCCAGCTTTGAAACTAAAACAGAGCAAAGTGTGTTTCACTTCGTGAAAGAAGAAGGACTGTGAATTGCCTCACAGCTGCAAGCTAAGTATCTAAGAACTGATAAGGGACTTGTACAAATTACCAGTTTGTTTGGAGACGAGTGCTTTTTGCTATAGTGCTTAGTTTATTTGAATTTTCGTTATAAAGAACATTGTTTTGAATTTTCAAACATGTGTGTGTCTGAAATTTGTACCTGTGAATTTTTGGGAGGATTCTAGCAGAGAGCCTGACAGAACAGGGTCTAGGTGGGCTTCTTGCTCACGCACCTGCCTCCCAGCTGCGTGTCAATAGTCCTGCCTGTGTTGTTCGAGGAGGTAGCTGGGTTGGCGGTGGAGTTCCCCAGACTTATTGGGGACTTGAATCTACTGTGACTTGGTGGATCCTCTGGGTTAGCACAGGAGTTCATGGCCACCATGAAAGCCATGGACCTGACCCAATTAGTTCAGGGTCTGACCCATGAGGGGGGCACACACCTGATATGATATTTCTCTCAGAGCAGTTGAGTGGTGGTCTGAGACTAAGGGGCTTAGATATTCTGCCTTTTTCATGGTCAGACCATTATCTGCTGCAGCTTGGATTCAAGGCTTCAATCCTCCCCTGTAGGGAGGTGGAACTGACTAGGTGGTCTAATGGACCCAGAGGGCTTTCAGAGGACACTTGGGGTTTTACCGTATGCACTTATGCACGGTTCGGCAGAGTCCATTGCTGTGGCCTGAAACAAGGCTGCAGTGGAGGCTCTTGACCAGATTGCACCGTTGTGACCTCTCTGTGGCACTAGACCCCGGAGAGCTCCTTGGTTTACCAAGGAACTCAGGGTGTTGAAACACCAGAAGAGACATCTAGAGGAGAAGTGGAGGAAAAGTAAATCTGAGTCTGATCAAACACTTGTAAGAGCTGATATATAGACTTACAAAGTGGCGCTCAAGGCGGCAAGATGCGTGTATCATGCCACCTTGATTGCATCAGCAGAATCTGGCCTGGCTGCCTTGTTTATGGTAATCCACTCCCTTCTTAATCAGAGGGGAGTTGGGGAGCCCTTGCAGGGTAGTGCAGAGGATTTTAATAAGTTTTTCCCTGATTCGAACGGACCATGACTCCAATTGGACAGCAGTATTGACTGACAATGAGTCAGTCAAGGTGACTGGGGCTTGTCCTTGTCCACCTGTCTGTGAGGGGTTTGACCTGGTGACACCTGATGAAGTGGACAAGGCCATTGGAGCTGTGAGTTCTGCCACCTGTTTACTGGATCCGTGCCCCTCCTGGTTGATCTCAGCCAGAAGGGAGGTGACACAGAGCTGGGTCCAGGAGATTGTCAACACTTCTTTGGGGGGGGGGGGTCCTTCTTGGGTCACTACAAGGAGGCACTTGTGTGCCCCCTCTTCAAGAAGCCATCCCTGGACCCAACCATACTCAACAACTATCGTCCAGTCTCCAACCTTCCCTTTATGGGGAAGGTTGTTGAGAAGATGATGTTGCTCCAGTGGTCCTTGGAAGAAGCTGATTATCTAGGCCCTCAGCAGTCAGGATTCAGGTCCGGCTACAACACAAAAACTGCTTTGGTCGTGCTGATGGATGATCTCTGGCAGGCCCGGGACAGGAGTTTATCCTCTGTCCTTGTGCTTCTTGACCTCTCAGTGACTTTTGATACCATTGACCATGGTATCCTTCTGCGATGGCCAGTGTTCCCTCTAATTTTTTTGGGGGGTGGGCGGAAAAGTATAGTGTCTGAGTGGCAGTCCCTTCGGGACTGGGCGGCACATAAATAATAAATAAATAAATAAACAAACAAACAAACAAAAACAAACACACAAACAAACAAATAAAAAACCTACCCTGTTTTGTCTCAGAGAATTTCAAAATAAAATACTGTACTGTGTGTCTATAACAGTGAACTCATAATAGGGCAACTCTATCAATATCAAAATGCCACTTAAATAGTTGAGCTAGTTTCAAACTAGATTTTGGTTTTCTTTCTCTCTTCCTTACTACCATTCTTTTTCTTTCTCTTTTCCTTCCTCTCTTTTTTCTATCTGTTTCTCTCTCTTCCTCTCTCTCTCCATCCCTCTCACCCTTTCCCTCTTGGCTTCTGGGCAGGTTTGGAAAACTCTGAGTTGATGATGATTTTTAAGTGAGCGATTGCTCACTGCTCAGCTTAGAGGGAACTATGGCGATGGCTAGAGGGGTTGGGAAGTGGGAGACACTGTTTTATAGTGGTTCTTTTCCTACCTCTCTGGCCGATCACAGTCGGTGTTAGTGGGGGGGTCAGAGGTTGACCACTAGGTTTCTCCCTTGTGGGTGCCTCAGGGGTCAGTCCTCTCCCCCCTACTATTCAATATCTACATGAAACCACTGGGTGAGATTATCCAAGGGCATGAGATGAGGTGTAATCGATATGCTGATGACACCCAGCTGTGCATCTTCACCCCATGTCTAGTCGGTGAAGCAGTGGAAGTGATGTGCTTGTGCCTGGAGGCTCTTAGGGTCTGGATGGGTGTCAACAGGTTCAAACTCAACCCTGACAAGACGGAGTGACTGTGGGTTTCGCCTCCCAAGGACAATTCCATCTGTCCATCCATCACCCTGGATGGAGAGGGACCACAACTTGGGCATCCTCCTTGAGCCATAGCTAACACTAGAACATCCTCTTTTGGCTATGGCGAAGAGGGTGTTTGCCCAGGTTTGCCTGGTGCACCAGTTGCGGCCCTATTTTAACAGGGAGTCTCTGCTCACAGTCACTCATGCCCTCATCACCTCGAGGTTCAACTACTGCAATGCTCTCTACATGAGGCTACCTTTGAAAAGTGTTCAGAAACTTCAGATCATGCAGAATGCGGCTGCACGAGCAATCATGGCCTTCCTAGATACGTCCACGTCTTGTCAAGACTCCACGGCTTACATTGATTGCTGATCAGTTTCCGGTCACAATTCAAAATGTTGGTAATGACCTATAAAGCCCTACATGGCATTGGACCAGAATACCTATGGGACCGCCTTCTGCCACACGAATCCCAGTGGCCAATTGTGTCCCACAGAGTTGGCCTTCTCCGGGTCCCATTGACTAAACAATGTTTAACTAGGACCTAGGGATAGAGTCTTGTGGTGGCCCCGGCCTTCTGGAATCAACTCCCCCCAGAGTTTTGAATTGCCCCCACCCTCCTTGCCTTCCGCAAGATGTTAAAGACCCATTTATGTCGCCAGGCATGGGGAGACTAACCCTCCCCCCATCTTTCTGACTCTATCATTTGAGAGTGGTGTGTTTGTGTAGAATTGAATGGTTTTTTTTTTAGTAATAATAGTTTTTTTAATTAGTTTTAATATTGGATTTGTATCATATTGTATTCTGTTGCTGTTGTGAGAAGCTCTGAGTCCTCGGAAAGGGGCAGCATACAAATCTAATTAATAATAATAATAATAATAATAATAATAAATGTTGTTTTTGTTATAGTTATTGTTGTTATTATTAGTATTGTTGTTGTTGTCAAATTGGAGACAATGGAAGATACGAAAGACTGCCATCTTTTATTGGAGGAGTTATTGCAAGGAGTTTTTAACAGATGCTGGCCTTGGTGGAGGAATATATTATTTGTTTTGGCTATGAAGATGGAACCTTCTTGCTACATATTTACTTTTGAGTAGAAAGGAGGTCATTAGTTTATTTATTTATTTTATTTATTTATTAGATTTGTATGCCGCCCCTCTCCGTAGTTTTGGCTTGGAAGGAAAGAATTTTTGAGAAATGAGATAATTGAACTGACTGAGGACATATTGGATAATATTAGTGGAAAAGAGGTTTAAGATAATATAGATTAAGGGATATGGATATGGAAAATACAGATGGCAGCAGTACTGTTAAAAAGGAGAAAAAGACTGAGTCTTACCATAAAATTATAAATCTACAAAAGAATAAGACTATTCAAAATGATGAATTGGTATTATGGGAACTAAATGATGAATTTTAAATTTAATTGGAATTTATTAAATACATGGGGGGAAAATAAATGAATATAGAATGGGTGATAGGATTGGGAAATTTGGAGGGGAGATTAATGAATAAGAACTACGTGTTGTATGTAACAATGTCCAATAAATATGTGTTTTGTTTTTTAAAAATTATTTTTAAGGGTAAACAATGTAAAAATGGAATGATAGAATAAGGAAGTAAAAATTGAAAATGGTCATGATTATTCTGAATGATTAATATTCTTATTATTTTTAATATTAGCAACAGAAAGATGAAAAATTTTGAGAAGGAATTTCACACCTGAGAATGTTTAACTATAACATAAGATAAGATAGCTGATAAGATAGGTAAAGTTTATAAGAATAATGTATTTGGATGAATTATGATATAATGGGATAATAAGATGATTAAAATTCTATTATCAAAATTAAAAATAATGATGATTATAATGGATGACTTTTATTTCATTTCTCTGAGAAAGTTTATTAATACAAAATTTGGTTTAGATTTAACTATAAGATAAGCAATTTTCATGAGAGTGGTGTATATAGATGAATTATAATATAATGGAATAATAGAATTATGAAAGTAAGAAATAATGATAATCATAATGGATGATTTTTATTTTTTCCTCTCTTTTAAGAAAGATTATTAATTATGATATGTATTATTGATTGTAGAAATTTTACAACTACAAAATTCAAGTAAATTTTTGATTTTTGATTATAATATCCGGTTTATGGCTTTCTGTAAATGTGCAGAAAGTTATAAATTATGCTGATATAAAATGGAGTGGGCATGATGTCTTAACTAGCTCTTTAGTGATTTATTTTGGATTAGGATATGAGGTCTTAATTGGGTTTACTGTCCCATAAAATAGAGTAGGTTTTATTGATGATTCCACTGGGTGTAGAGTGAATTTTTTTTAGAAAAGGGCACAAGGATTCCACTGGGTTTACAGTGATAAATTAGATTAGGGTATGAGGATTTTATTGGATTTATTTACAGTGATATAATTAGAGTAGGGCATGAGGATTCCGCTGGGTTTACATGAACTTATTAGAATAGGACATGAGGATTCCATTGGGTTTGCAATGATAAATGGGGTACGAGGATTTAGGTTTTATAAGGGATACGTGAAAGAAAAAGGAAAAAGGTTTGCAATGACTTTTTTTTAAAGAACGGTGATTCCACTGGGTTTACAGTGATATAATTAGAGTAGCATATGATAATTCCACTAGGCTTACAGTGTTTTTTTCTCTTGAAATAGGGCACAAAGATTCCACTGGGTTTGCAGTGATATAAATAAGAGTAGGGTTTGATGATTCCATTGAGCTTACAGTGATACACGGGATATGAGGATTTGGGTACTATATGGGATAGATGGAAGAAAGGGGAAAAGTTTTTTTCTCTGTTCTTTCATTTTTTTGGTTTTCTTCCTATTTTTTACCTTTTTTTCTTTTCTTTTTCTATTTTTCCATTTCCATTTTTTTATTTTATTTATTTTATTTTTTAAAAGTAATTATTATTAATTGGGCTAATTGGGACATATGTGATAAAATTTTGGGGCCTTTCTTTTCCCCCCTTGAATTAATATACTCTTGATCCATATACAGTGGAACCCCGACATAAGAGCTGCTCTACTTAAGAGCAACTCGAGATAAGAGCTGGGAGGGGAGAGATATTTTTGTTCTACTTACAAGCCCAAATTCGAGATACAAGCGCCAAGGAGCTGTCTCCTGAAGCCAAACGCTAACTTCCGCGTTCGGCTTCAGGAGACAGCTGCGAAGCGGCGCACGTGTTTTAAAAGGTTGCAGCCGGCCTGGGGGGCTCGGGGGGGGTGCTTGCAGCTTTCTTTCTTGCTCTTTTTCTTTCTCTCTTTTACCTTCCCTTCCTCTATTTCTTCTTTTCTTTCTCCTTCCCACCTTCTTCCCTCCCTCCCTCTCTTCACTCATTCCTCTCTTACTCTCCCCTTTCATAAGTTTCCTTGCTTCCTTCCTCTGTTCCTGTCCCTTCCCCCTTTCTTTCTTTCTTTCTTTCTTTCTTTCTTTCTTGCTCTTTTTCTTTCTCTCTTTTACCTTCCCTTCCTCTATTTCTTCTTTTCTTTCTCCTTCCCACCTTCTTCCCTCCCTCCCTCCCTTCACTCATTCCTCTCTTACTCTCCCCTTTCATAAGTTTCCTTGCTTCCTTCCTCTGTTCCTGTCCCTTCCCTCTTTCCTTCCTTCCCACCCTCCGTCCATTCATTCACCCATTCCTCTCTTGATCGCTTAAAGCCGGTCCCTGGTGCAAAAAGGGTTGGGGACCTCTGTCCTACAGGATTGGGTGGCAGAGAAGTTGAACATATGTAAATTTAAAAGTTTAAGAAAGTTTACAAGTTAAGTGAAAGAAACTTCATTATTCATTTATATGTACATGTACATTTCTTCATTAAAAACATGTCTTTCTGCATAATTTAGACTAACTTTGTGAGTTTTTTGAGGGCTGGAACCAATTAAAATTATTTACATTAATTCCTATGGGGAAAAGTCGTTCGAGATAAGAGCTGCTCGACTTAAGAGCCCAGGTCCGGAATGAATTAAACTCGTATCTCGAGGTACCACTGTAATAGTTAGATAACTATTAGGATTTAGTTGTCATGATTTGGAATATTTGTTTCTTTTTAAAGGGCAATTATTATAAAAGTAATGGTAATAAACATTATGAAATTGTTGTAAAGGATATATAGAGAAGATTGAAGCACTACGGCCTAAATGATTAGATTTGACTAGAAAAGAAGCAATTTAAAAATTGTATTAGTTTAGCATTTAAAAATACACATAAGAAATTTGAGTAATTATTCTTGTCCAGATGCCAATTGTATTGGAGGCAGCATTGGATGGATCATGAATACCAAAGTTAAAAGAAATAATTATTATAATGTATTTCAAGATTCATGGTATGGTTTAGAGACATTGCCTTTGCCATGGTCAGATCATTTTCTACTGCGGCTTGATTTCCAGGCAGCAATCCTCCCCCGCAGTGAGGCAGAACCAATTAGGAGGTTCCGCCCCAGATGCCTAATGGACCCTGAGGGCTTTCAGAGGGTGCTTTGGGTTTTACCTGATTCACTCATCCACAGCTCAGTGGAGTTTCTTGCTGAGGCCTGGAACAAGGCTGCAGCGGAGGGTCTTGACCGAATTGCGCCATTGCGACCTCTCTGTGGCACTAGACCCTGTAGAGCTCCATGGTTCAACGAGGAGCTCTGAGAGTTGAAACGCCAGAAGAGATGTCTAGAGAAGCGATGGCGAAGGAGTAAGTCTGAATCCTCGAAAATATCCAAAGATACTTCACCAGAAGAGCCCTTCACTCCTCCTCTCGAAATAGAATACCCTACGAAAATAGACTAACAATCCTGGATCTAGAAAGCTTAGAACTACGACGCCTAAAACACGATTTAAGTATTGCCCACAAGGTCTTATGCTGCAATGTCCTGCCTGTCAATGACTACTTCAGCTTCAATCGCAACAACACAAGAGCAACAGATTCAAACTTAATATTAATCACTCCAAACTTGACTGTAAAAAATATGACTTTAACAATTGAGTTGTCGAAGCATAGAACTCATTCCCAGACTCAGTAGTATCAACCCCTAACCCCCAACATTTCTCCCTCAGACTATCTACGATTGACCTCTCCAGGTTCCTAAGAGGTCAGTAAGGGGTGTACATAAGTGCACTAGTGTGCCTTTCATCCCCTGTTCAATTGTCTCTCTTTATCTCATATCTCATATCTCATATATCTTTTCTTCCTTTCATATATCTTCTCCTCTATTTTTATATCTTTTCTTCTATCCTTTTCTTTATATATAATACTAGATGTCTATTATCTTCAATATGTATTGTGTATTGGACAAAATAAATAAATAAAATAAAATAAATAGAAAAGCTTCTATGGCTTAAAGAAGTTATCGAAGAGTTGGAATACATGTATAGATAAAAAATTAATACAAATAGGATTTAGGCACAGCACAGCTGATGCATGTGTATACACCAAGGATGGTGGAAAGAATCAAATAATGATTATTGTATATGTTGATGATATTTATGTATGTGCAAGAGATTATTGGGTAATCGTACAAGTATTTAATGATCTGAACAAGTCATGTATGGCAACAGACTTGGGATATGTAAGACAATAGTTAAATATTGACATTATAAAAATCAGGAAACAAAGAATGTATAATTGTTAAACTAAGTGAAAGTACAGAATGCCAATGAAGTTAAAACGGTATATTGAAGTTAAATTGCAGAATGTGACACAACTTGTATAATCCATTGGGATTAAAACTGAAGTATGTTTTAGAATGTAGAAAATATATGAAGAAGGTAAATATAACAATGAAAATGTAAAATGTAAAATGTAAAAATGTTAAGTATTGATAAACAAGTTTTGTAGCACTGCATCGAGAAGGGGTGTCAAGTTATCCTGAGGTAATATCTCAATGCAGAAGGAAGGCCTACGTAGAGAATGCTGAGTCATTCTGAGGCAATTAAGCATGCAGCAATCTCATCAGATGAAAAATATTTAAATATGCAAGAACTCTCTGCTTGTTGCTATTTGCTGTTCATTCTCTCTCTCTCTCTGTTATCTTTGATTCTGCTCTGTGTGAAGTGTGCTCTGAAGTTGCTGTATTGATATGTTGGTTCCTGTGAGTTATTGTAACTGAGATAGTTGCAGTGATGCTAGTGAGATACTAGTGTAATGTATGTATAGTAAACATAGTATATAGTAGTAGTGTAAATAAGAAGTAAATATATTTTTCCAAGACTTCCTACTGCTGCTATGTATCATTGAAGACTTCAACTCCATATCTACTGGTCTGTGGCTGGCTGTTTGGGTTGTTTGGCTGTTTGGGCTGGTTTGCTGTTTGGGCTGGCTAGCTTCCGAAAGTGCAGCTCTGATATCTTCCTTTCCGGCTACAATTAGACTTTAAAACACTGGGGGAGGGAGATTAACCATGCTGATGCCTTGAGCCACTGCCCAGAACCTAAAGTACTTAACAACCCAGCACCAGTGGCAGAATGTCTTGTTAATAGAACTAGACATCAGTAACAGCAGCAGAAGTGGCGAAGGAGAAACAAAAGGACAAAAAACTTCACCACATTAACAGGATATATATTTAAGGGGTAGACAAAGGAAACACCTCAAGATGACTTGGAACAATACAAGAGTAAATGATTAGAACTATCAATATTAAGGGGGTGCTTCCTGTGGGGGGAAAGAGCAGTTATTCCTTCATCCCTAAAAAAAAGAATAATGGAAACTCTACACAAGGGTCACCCAGGGAGAGTGGTGGCCAGGATTGGACTCAGACATTGAACAGTGGGAGTGATTGGGGCGGGGTCTCATGACCGCAACACTGGGCTATTTCCCTCTCTCCTGGGAAATGTCCCCAAGTCCCATTGTCCGGGGATTCTGGTCCCTTTGGACCAGACCAGATCTCTCCTGCAGGGAGAGTGACACATGGGATGCTGCCAGGGGCCTGGCAGGGGCCGGCATGCCCCGCTGGGTGAAGTGGCTTGTCTTGCACTGGCTGTGGTGAAGCCAGACAGGCAGCCATGCCTGTTCCAACACAGCTGCAGAGACTACGCAAGCCAGGATGGTAGCCAAATGATTCCATCTAGAAAGAAAATTGGAGTAGTTACCTGCAGAGGGGAAGAAGGGATTTCCTCTTTATGGTGGTAAGTGGAGAGTGCTTTACTGGGATTTTAGACTTTTGTTTCTTGCTTGTTGCTGGACAGAGTTAAAATGGCCTGAGATTGAAGAAAGCAGCTATCTGTGTGGTGTGGCATTTCAGTGAAAGCTTTGAAAGTAGAAAATTGCCCTTCATTTGATTTTTTTCTAACTATCTAATTGGTTTTCTTCAAAATTCACCTTTTGGAATTTGGAGTTTTAAACTTCTGTTATGTAATCATTATCTTTCTTTATAACCAAAGAGCAATGTAAGACCAGAAGTTCAATCACTAAAACCGGAAGGAACTATAAAAGAGCTATTCAGAGAAAACGTGGAAAATTGATCACCTAGCTACAGTTTGCTGCAGGTTTAAAGACAGTATTCTTGCTGTCCAGCTAATGCATGGAAGGAAGACAATGCATGGAAGAAAGACAATGTTCAAGATGCAATTATTTGAACTGAATTAAACTGATTTGAATTGATTTGATTTAATTGGACTGATTGATTTGATTGACTGCTTGATTTGGACTGCTTGATCTGACTGAAATTACGTTGAATAATATTAAGTGAAATTAAATACTTTTAAGAATTATATACTTTTAAGAAAATTAAAATTAAAATACTTGTAAGAATATTTAGAAGTTACTAAAGTTATTTAGAAGTTACTAAAAGATATTAGCACTTTCTTTTTCTCTTTTCTCTTCTCTCACAAAGTTATAAATTATAAAAAGAAATGAGTATACATAATGAATGGGATTTATTAACATTTTAATCTTATGGGAGCTTATCAGTGAAAATATATATACTCTATATATACAAATATATAAGCAAGTGATATAAAGTGTAAAAAGGGAGAATTATATAAGAGGAGAAAATTTAATGACTTATAAATGAAGAAATGAAAATAGCTTTGATCATTGCATATAATATAGGTGAGATATTTGACAATGATTATGATTGTTTTTGGATGACTTTTTTTCTCTTTTCTTCTTTGCTCTCTCCTTTCTTTTTTATTATAATTCTGATTGATTGAATTATAAATTGCTTATTTGAATTATGGTGATAAACAAAGTGGGAGGAAGGGGGAAAAGAAAAGGGAGGAGAGTTACAATAACAAGAGTATGATTAATATGGGATAATAACTAGCACTAATTATGTTAGGCATTATAAGGAAAGACAGATGAAACAATGAAGAGTTAAAATCAATAGATTAGGGATGATTATTACATTGAGTTCGATAGTGGAAGATATTTAGAATTAGGGATAATATATAGATTAGGGAAATATATATATTAGGGAAGATTATGGTACTGTATTTAGCAGTAAAAATAATTAGAATAGGGAAGATTATTGCACTGATAATACAGTGACACACAGATTAGGGAAGATTATTTCGCTGGGATTGGCAATGGGGCTTGTAGATTAAGAAAGATTATCACACTAAGAACGGCAGTGAAAAATATCTGGTTTAGGGAAGAATAGTAATACTTTGGTCTTTTTTAATGGAAGATACTTTTCACACAAAATACAGGAATAATAATAATTTATATTTATTTTGATCTGTTAAAAGTAGAAATGATATACTGATATAATGAAAGAAGTGAAATAAATGAATTGAGTAGGAAATGCATTTAAAAATTTCTAACAACAACCCTTCCTCCTATGTATAGATTAAGATACGATATGAATAGTGTTTCTTCTTTTCTTTCTTTTTTCCCGCTCTTTTTTTCTTTTTTTTTCTTTTTCCTTTTTCCTTTTTTTCTTTTTTCTTCCTTCCCGGCATTTTAAAGAGATGTGAATTTGAATATTTTCTATTATTACGGGCAACTACAATAAAATGACAGGGGGGGGGGGGTTTCAAACGAAAAGTAGGAATGTGTTTTCTAAGAACACTAGAAAGGGACTGAAGCATGATGGCACAG
Source organism: Erythrolamprus reginae (assembly GCF_031021105.1). Taxonomy (NCBI): domain Eukaryota; kingdom Metazoa; phylum Chordata; class Lepidosauria; order Squamata; family Dipsadidae; genus Erythrolamprus; species Erythrolamprus reginae. The sequence continues at coordinate 49,700,989 of NC_091963.1, forward strand.
TTAGGAAAAATAGCAAATAGCCAAGAGAAATCTAGATAGCTATAGCACTTTAAATATAAATGAAAGCGAAGAACATTATCTAAAATCCGTATGATAGCATTTGGAAAGGAGGTAGCACAGGATGAATGATATATACAAGAAATAATTGGATAAATAATTAGAACAAATTGATTAATTGGATTAAGAATTTAGCATTTGGTATTGTATTATATTTTGATTTGAGGTATGTAAATTGAAATCTCTGTAAGATATGAAAAATAATAAAAAAAATTATACCCAAAGAAATTGAACAGGAATCAAAGCCAAGCCTCCCAAAGACAACGCCATCTGAATGGGAAACTCCCAGGGGCTCTTGGTCAAGGATCTACATAGACTTTGCAGGACCCATTAACTTCCAATCTTTCCTAATAATAGTAGACGTCTACTCTAAATGGTTGGAAATAATATTAATGGGGTCGACCATGATGTGTGCAACTGTAAAAGCGTTGTGAAAACTATTTGCTACACATGGGTGTCTAGATGTGCTTGTATCAGATAATGGGCCACAATTTACAGCAAGGCAAATGGAAACCTTTCTAGCAGAACTGGATATTAGACATGCATTAATATCTCCATATGCTCCTTCTAGTAATGGGCAGGTTGAATGAATGGTTACAGTAGCCAAGGAAGCCCTGACCCGCTCAACATCAGGGGACTGGCAAGAAAGAATAGACCAGTTCCTATTAATGCAGCATATAACGCCAAGCACAACTACAAACATGAGCCCGGCAGAACTCCTAATGGGGTGAAAACTAAGATCACAATTAGACTGTCTTCACCCCTCTCACATTAGTCATCTACAGAAAGTGAATCCAATACCTGAGCATAATTTTGAGGTGGAAGGAATGGTTTACGTGAAAATTTTTGACCGGGGGGGGTGGCTGTCTTAAAGGAAAAATACTGGGAAAAAAGGGACCGAAATCCTATGAAATCCTCCTAGAGGATGGGCAAGAATGGAGGAGGCACATAGACCACCTCCGAAGGAGATTAGAATCGGCCAGTCTTTGTTCAGACAATAACTAGACCTTAAACAAAGACTATGAACATTCACTGGCCACAGAGGGAAACTCCATTCGACACCACTACCCCCAGGGCACACAACAACTCACAGATGTTTCGGAGTACTTATCTGAGTTTCTTAAATGATCCAGTGGGGGGAGTTATGGGCTCCAGGAGGCCAGCATTGGTATCACAGACTCAACGCAGGGGGGCTCTACACAGGCGGGGCCTATGGAGCTCCGCAGAATCGCAAGCAAGCCGACCTCCTCCACCAGCATTGTCGCTTCATCTGAACTGTACAGATCCAAATGGGAAAGCCGATGTCTGCCCGGATTGGATGATTATATCACATAGCTAAATGAGTGACAGTTTGTAAAGAACTATGAAGGGAGGGGTGTTATAAATAATGTAAATAGTGAATATGTAAATAGTGAATATGTAAATATGTTATGTAAATACAATGGATATGCATACCAGCTGCAGATTGACTAAGCCGCGGCTGGGAAATTCAAGAGGCTGTCAAGTCAAGCCTCTACAGGAAAAAAAGTTTAAAAGGGAGAGCACAGTCGCACGCTTCCATCCTTTTACTTCACTACACCGTTTTTGCTCTATTGTAAGTTTCTTACTGTTACAGCAGATTCCTAATAAAATGTATCATGTGATCTAACACAGTTAATTCCAGCTTTTTTTTGTTTATGTGTTCTTATTCAGGCACAAACAGTAACAATAGCAAACAAGTCTATATTTTACTCCATTTCCTGATGCTGCCATTCATTTTGCTCTCTTATAGGGCCACATCTAGCTTATGCAGAACACAGAGTCTCTTTAGCTTGAAGATTGTTACTTCCCTAGCAATTTTCCTCAAGTCTCTTCAAAAAAAGGAAAGCATCTAGGGAAAAACGTGATTCCTATGGCTGCACCAGTTGAATCATGACAGTGGGAAAAGTTAGCATCAATTTCTATTTATAAACAGCAACACCTGACATATTCATTTTCTTTGTTATAAAGATCAGGACCACATAGCAGAATAGATATTTCAGCAAGGATAAAAAGTGCTAGAGTTCTACCAATGCATTTCTATTCTTTATTTTTTATTACTGTTATTATATTTATTTTAGCATTCTTCTATCAGCAGCATTTAGTGCAAAAAAGAAGCTTCAGAAAAGGGTGACAAGTAATAAGTTAAGCTTAATTATTCTGTGTAAATTGAAAAGCTGCAGTTTTTCTTGTTCCTGAGTCTTTCCTCCCTAATCGCAATTCAACACTCTTTTTCAAGCATTGCAATGGATGAACTTCATGCTGCTAGACAAATAAATTCTTTGGAAAAATGCACATTTTTATTTGGAAATAATGCCATCTCTTTGTTAGATTTGCGGCAATCCTATTTTGCCTCTACTGTTTTTAAGTCGAAAATGAAAAATTATATAGAAGATGTTTGTGAATCATATTGTGCTGAATGGTATCTAGGTCAGCATGCTGCACCATGGAAGATAAGGCACAGTGAACAAGTGTTCTATGTACTTACAAGCAAATATCAGTCATAATAGAAGTAGACAGATCTACAAGAGTGTTTTGGCTTTGGAAATGCTTCTTGTCATTAGCATTTTTAAAAAGCTATGAGATTCAGGCCTATCAGCACCAATTCACTGCAAAGCCTGGCTTATACAGGTTGTTATCTGTTCTGTACAGAGGTGCAGCTGGTTACCAAATGGATTTGCAGATTTTTTCCAGTTTCTTCTTTCTTTTTTTAAAGCAAGGATGAGTAAAAAGGCAAAGAATCAGGTACTTACAATCCATTCAAAATGTAACAATTTCGTTTCTTTTATAAACCAAACCTTCTGTTTGCTGTTTTTTAATGCATTATTTTTAGAAACAGAATAAAAATATCATGTTTTTGATACCGGAATATCAAAAGTATTCCAGTACTCCCAAGGGCTCAAGTAGCCAAGAAGCAGTATCTGAAAGGGGAGGTATGCATTTTCCCATGATGCTGTTTATGTTGCAGTTTTATTTTGATATATAAGTAAAAAGACAATATTTGACTTTTTTTTCTTTTTAAAGGGATACTGCAGTCACTTTCTGAGGCAGAGGGGATATAATAGTTGTGTCTAAATGTAATTGGAAAGTGTGCAAACTCCCAACTAGAGAATTTTATGGGTGAAATAAAGGGGATACAGTGATGGAAACTCCTTAGGTAAGACTGCATGTGGAAGAGTAAAGAATTGCAGCTACATTACTCTTATTTAAATATAAAAATACTTGCAAGACCAAAAACTTTCCAAGATAACAGGGACAAGCAAATGAAAGGCCTGTCCTTTACTCTACTATTTTAGCTATCGCAAGACTCATATATCAATTTCCAATTTTTATCATTTATCAATTTATCCCGTCCTTGATGTCGTTTATGCATTTAAGTTAAAATTACAATATTCACTCTGTTATCCCTAGCCATCCTTATGTACCCTATGGTGTTTCAAATTTGATCCCAAACTATTTATGTTTGCAACCAAAATAGTACAATCACTCATAATATAAAATTTTAGCCTATTTCCCCCTTTGTCCTGCTCTTATCTTGTTTATTTTTTCTTTCTTTACCCTTCTCGCCCCATCCTTAAGTGCCTCCCCATAAGCCCCCCCACAAACTGGGAAGGGCCGACCAGTCTACTGCTTGTCCTTCCTTGAAGGCACCTGTCTTGATTATGTTCCCACCCTTTCTAGCTTCTCTTATTACTTTTTTTTAAAGTTCTCTCCCCCACTCTCCCTCCTTTCATTTTTATAGTATTCCCTTCCCCCATAAAAAGAAAGTTGAAAGTCATGACAAGAAAAATGTTTCAAAAGCAAATCCAAGAAGAAACAACAGAGTCATTAACAGATCTTTACTTCCTCAGTTTCTTCTCCCACTGTTCTCTTGGTTTCCTCTTTTGTTCCTTTCTCAAAGCTGCTAATTTTGTTTCCAGAGCCTTCATCTGCTCTTCTTTTCAATGATCATTTAATACCATCAGATGGCCTTCATCTAGCATTCCACGTCTGCTTGAGTCAGTGACTACTCCCGCCCTTCCTCCTTCTTTCTGGTCTTTCTGGTTGTCAAACTCTATGCCCAGTTGTTGCAATAAAACTATTCCTTCATCATATATTTGTGCTCTATATGTATCAATTCTTGGTACACCAAAACGGCTGCAGGAAATACTCAAGGAAACTTCATGCTGCTCCGGATCAAACAAGTTGTAAGTGGCCTCAGTGCTGCTCTATCTTGCAAGGTCTGCTGAGAAAGATCCCTGAGAACTATTTTTGCATTTCCCTCTTGTATTGTTGAATATGACAAACATAATTTGCATTTCCATCTTGATTGAAATCAGCAATTCTTTTCAGATGCTTATAAAATTTTCAGCCATCCTTTCACTTGCAAGTGTCCCTCTGCCTTTGCAGATCTCTGTGACAGATCCTCCAGTAAACATAGAAGACTGATGGCAGAAAAAGACCTCATGATCCGTCTAGTCTGCCCTTATACTAATTTTTGTATTTTATCTTAGGATGGATATATGTTTATCCCAGGCATGTTTAAATTCAGTTACTGTGGATTTACGAACCATGTCTGCTGGAAGTTTGTTCCAAGGATCTACTACTCTTTCAGTAAAATAATATTTTCTCATGTTGCTTTTGATCTTTCCCTCAACTAACTTCAGATTGTGTCCCCTTGTTCTTGTGTTCACTTTCCTATTAAAAACACTTCCCTCCTGAACCTTATTTAACCCTTTGACATATTTAAATGTCCCCCCTTTCCCTTCTGTCCTCCAGACTATACAGATTGAGTTCATTAAGTCTTTCCTGATACGTTTTATGCTTAAGACCTTCCACCATTCTTGTAGTTCGTCTTTGGACCCATTCAATTTTGTCAATATCTTTTTGTAGGTGAGGTCTCCAGAACTGAACATGGTATTCCAAATGTGGTCTCTCCAGCACTCTATGTAGGGGGATAACAATCTTTTTCGGCCCCAGGATATGATTTTTCGGCCCCAGGATATGATTTTTCTTTTTAAAACTTTCTTTTTTCATCTTGTTATTTTAAAAATTCAACTTAATCAAATTTTCCAAGCTTATCATGTAACAAAATTATACCTTGAAATCTTCTTTTCTCTTTTGTCTTCTCTTTCTGCTTTAACAGCTATTTCAGAGTTTTAGTTCTTCTTCTTCTTATTTCCTCACTTCCCACTGGTAAGGACGGATCACAATGGCCGAATCCCCAAAGACACAAGGATCGGTTCTCCCTTCTCCAAAGCTGTGGGATGATCCCTTGCCTTTGGAGCTTCGGCGGTAGCTCCTCGGGTTCAGGGAAGCCCCCTCTTCTGAGAACGGGCTATCCGGGCCTGAACCAACTGAAAATGCGACCTTTGGAGAGGTAGAAGGAGTCTCGGGGACAGAGCCCTGCCTCAGAGCCTCCGCTGCAATCCCGGACCAAACTGGAATCCTTCTCTTCTGAAGCTTTTGCTAACACAGAACTGCCAATACAATACTCAGATTGAGGATTCCTTTTCCCCAAGTGCATTATTTTACATTTGGAAACATTAAACTGCAGTTTCCATTGCTTTGACCATTTATCTAGTAAAGCTAAATCATTTACCATATTACAGACGCCTCCAGGAATATCAACCCTATTGCACACTTTAGAGTCATCGGCAAATAGGCAAACCTTCCCTAACAAACCTTCCCCTATGTCAGTAGTCTCTTTCTATATCATCAAAATCAATTACTGCACCATTTGCTTTGAGCCATCCCTGGATTACTTCAGTTAATTTCACTCAGGTTCCAAAGACCTGTATAAAATCACACAACCACACATTCCGTCCCATTTAATGATCTTCCAAATTGGTGAGTCTCAAATTTTGCTGTCTCATTGTGTCATTCACCCTCCTGGCTTGGGCCTACTTCTTTTTTTAATTTTTTCAACTTTTATTTTTTGCTCTCCAGAGCCATTTTTACTTCAGCTTTCTCTCTATCCAAATTTTAAGGAGTATGAGAGGGTTCTACAGGGTTACTATAAGTTTTTCAGACTTTCATCAGGGAATCTCCCTGTAGAGCGACTAAATTTGTTGCTAACACATGTGCAATCAATAAAATATAAGTCTTCAATCTAAATGATTGAAATGTAATTTATAGCTCAATTGATTCCCTAATCATAGGCAAAATTCCTCATTCTTTCTGTTCATCATCTTTAGGATGATAAAATAAGGAACTGACATGATCATGTACATAAATTTGTCTTACCCTTCCAACACGTTATTTTTTCAATGTTTGAACATTACAAACAAAGTTAAAACTTCTATGGTATTCTAAGCCTCAAACAAATTTAAAGTAAAAGGCAAGCAATGCATGAAATTGCTGAAGGGACAATTGTGAACTTATCAAAGTGGCTCACATTTTAGGAAAATGCTTCAGCTAAAGTCTTCAGATATTTACATTAAGAAATGTCCAGTTTCTGGAGGCATCCAAACAGGGAGCTAATACCTACCTGATCCAAAAATAAGTCTCCCCAAGAAGTATGGAAACCAAATATGTGCTGAAATTGGGAAAGTGCACTGAAAACATTATTTTATATTATGATTAAAAGTAAAAATAAGTAGAAAAGGGGTGTGGGTGGAACCTTCAGTTTTCTTGCTTGGAAGACAATAGCAAAGGTAACTGTTACAGGTAATGTGAGAGTCTTGCATGGTAGACTAGATAAGAAATACATACCGAGGACTGGTTCTATCTTTACTTTAAAGCTACATTAATAGATTCTTCCAATTCTGAAAATACACCTCTTTCTTCTCTCTTTCACAGTCCAAGAAACAAGAAAAAGTCCCTTCTGAGGCATTTGCCATATCCACATTTTTCTGTAGATGAAACTGCTTCTTATCTGACTATAGTCTGGCCTGCTACTCTTCCTAATGTTATTCCCACATACCATACTATTACCCTAACTAACAGGGTATATCATAATTAATATTAACATTGATACATAGCAAAACGTTATTCTGTTATTCTGTCAAAAAGGACCACCAAGTCAAGTGGCTCATTTCCCATATACTAGGCTAAAAAGGTTATTGACAATAGTGTATAATCTGCATTTTAAGCAAGCTCTCTGATTACTATGTTTAGTTTCTGAAAGTTTAAATTTTTAGCTTATGAAAAATGTGAGGTACACTCTTGGTTTCTGGAAAGCAAACATGATGTGTACAGACAAAATGCATAGTGTGTGCAGGAGGCAAAATGGCTATTAATAAGCAATTATGAAACCCAATCTGTTAAAATTCTATGCAGAATTTTAGCTGTCAATAGCTTAGTTCCTTGATTTATGCTTGATTGATTACAAGAACTTATCTCTGGATATTTGGTGCTTGCCACCTTATGATGATGGGCAATATGACTCTATGTTATCTACTCAAAAGTTAAATTTTATTACTCTCAGTAGAGTTTTCTTCTTATTAAGTAGGCACATATGTACTTGCATCTATTTGATTTAGTGATTTTTTTAAAAAGCGGTTTTTGTTTTGGAAGAAGTGATGAGAAATAAATAGAGATGGGAAGGAAACAATTTTCAGTGTTTAAGCTTGCTTTGCTTTATGTAGGAATTCTTTGACTTTTGGAAATGTAAAAATGATTCCAAAGAAAATTGGCACCAACCCACAACTGCAGTGTTGACTTGGCATTGCCTACTTCCATTGCTGGCAATGTGGCACATGGACATCTTTAGGCTTTTTCTCTGCTGTTTTCAGCACAACGGCCAATCATTGTGGCTGCTTGTGAGGCAGGATTGGCAGCTGAAGAACCCAGATGCCAAGCTCTGGATTGTATATCTGTTAGGTTTGTGGCTGATCCCTTCCCTGGCACTTACCCCACACTGCAGCAGACTGTGCTGCTATCTATGGAGCTGGTTTAGGACTGGTCTTCTGTTGGACAGCATGCTTTTGTCATCCCAGTTAGACTGTTAATTTACCACTGATTCTAAGAAATGGCTTTCCAGATATGGCTTACCTCATCTATAATGAAGAATGCATACTGCATAAGGCAGCTTCCCATTCCATTAAATCACTGAGTACAGCTTATTTAAGTCCTACTGGCAAATGTCTCTTGCATACATCAGATCAGTAAGTTAAAGGCGAAACCCTTTTTGAAGAATGAATTAAATGAATGAATTCAAGTGAAATGAATCACTTTTCCTTTTCTTGATGGGTATCTTTATCATAAATTCTCCTTTTGTCCCATAGACTTTGTGATGCATTCTAATAATGTAACTTGGTAGATTTCTGTTTAGAAGGAAAAGTTGCTTGTCAGATTCATTAAACTGCAGAATTCCATGTAGAAAAATATTTTTTTATTTTATTTATTACTGTTCTTTTAAAGCTGCCCAACTCAACAATTGGAATCTGAATAATATACAACCATTCTAAAATAATGAAGGAATTAAAGTTTTTTGTGGGTAACTGTTTATTATATACCAGACAATGAGTTTTCTCCTTAGCTCTTTCCTTTATCTCCAGGCATATATTTTGTTTTGCCTTTACTATTTCAGGATCAAATACAGAAATAATTTCCTGCAATATCCACTAAGTTAGAAAATGACATGTCAGAATGGTTACTAATACAAGTACGGTATTAATAAGTTACAACAAGTTATGGTTATTGTGTTAATGATTGGTTGTGTTAGTGAGCGGATTAGTGATTGGTTGCGTTAATTGTTGAGTTTAAGGTTTCTTAGTTGGTTTGCATTTTTTATAATGCTTCTATTTGTTCTTATTTAATTTAATTGTCAATTACCCAAAGTCATATTGAGATGGGAAGCCATATAAATTGGATAAACAAACAAATAAATTACCATGCAGCTCAATATGATAATTGGATTGTGAGTAGAAATCTATGCGATCAGGAGATTGCTCTATCTTGGACTTGGGTTATGGAGAAACTATTGGGAGTCAGTGGAAGGATGTAAAGCCAGGTGACTCATCCATGCACTCTCATCTAATGTGTGGTTAGGACTGTTCTGTTCTGGAAGCATATGTCTTTTGGTGACTCTCTGTTTCTAATACTCCCCCCTCTGTCTTTATGGCATGATCTGAGTGGGTCTTCAATCCATGGTTGTTCTCATAGTTTTGGTCTGCTTTCACCTGAAATTCATTTATTAATCAACTGAGAAATGAATAGCTAGAAGTAGAGGTAGGTACTCTGATAAGTCCTCAAGTACTTCTGTGTCCTTGGGGTGGTGATATTGTTGCAGTTTGCTCCCTGTGGGGAGTGAATGTTCATAGTCCTCATTTAGTGTCCGGTCATTCTCTGACTGGAGGCTGGCTGACTCTACTCACCACTGGATATAGTCTGTGTGCCTCCTTCACTCCCATCCATCAGGGAGGAGGATTTCATATGATTTGGGTCCCGTTTTTTCTTTTAATCTACCCTTTTGCCAGGTTACCCCCTCCATCAAAGTTCTTTGCAAAAATTGTTTCCCCCACCTCAAAACTGCATCCTGGTAATGGTTTTTCATTCTTTTGGTGGCTGATGTATGAGGTGTGAAGCCTGTCTAGTTGTGATATTTATTTATTTATTTATTTATTTTATTTATTTAGTTAGTTAGTTAGTTAGTTATTTAGTTAGTTAGTTGATTTTTATGCCGCCCTTCTCCATAGACTCAGGGCGGCTTACAGCATGTTAGCAATAGCACTTTTTAACAGAGCCAGCAACCTTGAGCCGGCAATGAGATTTGAACCACTGACCTGCAGATCTACAGTGAGCTTCAGTGGCCTGCAGTACAGCACTCTACCTGCTGTACCACTCTGGCTCCTTTTTTGCCTCATTAGAAGTTGTGCAGGGCTGTTCTTTTATTAGTGGTTGTGCTAGGCATTATATGCTGAACTAATAGGGACTGGTCTATTCTTTCTTGCCAGTCCACAAGTGTTGAGCAGTTTAAAACCTCCTTGGCTACTCTATCCATTCGTTCAACCCGCCCATTGTTACAAGGAGAATAAGGTGAAACCAGTGCATGTCTAATTCCCAGTTCTGCTAAGAATACCTCCATTTGCTTTGCTGTGAATTGTGGCCCATTATCAGAAACAATCACACCAGGGAATCCATGTAAATGTTCCCTCTAATTTTTTTTCGGTGTGGGCGGAAAGGTATAGTGTCTGATTGGCATATTTTCATGCCTGAGCATAGACGTCACCCAAGACAACTTATTGCATAATTATTTGGGGCTCAGTGCTGGGGCAGAAAAAGGTCCCTTCCCACTACGTTATTCTGTTATTTTATATTTCAATTAATATTACCCTCTTACAAATCCAGATAGGCCATCGTACTTACTCCTCCTTCTTATATATTCTTCTTAAAAGAAACTAAAAACTTTTATACAACCTTTTCCTAATTATAGGGGGAAAAGTTTCCCTTCTGTTTTATTAAAAGAAATTAATAATTAAAAAACCCAAAATCGATTACTATTAAAACTTAAAAAATCAGCAAAACCAAAAACACAACTATTAATATATCCATGCTTTAAAATCTTCATTTCTTAAATATTTTTCATAGTATTATAGTAATCTAATAATACTATGAAAATCTATCTGAACAACAATGCATCAATTAATATATTTCCATATTTACTTTTCTATAATTTCATTCAAAATTTCCAAACACAATTAATTTTCAGGCACTTAGCATTTATTTATTTATTATTTATTAGATTTGTATGCTGCCCCCCTTTGGAGACTCGGAGCAGCTTACAACAAGTAACAATACAAATTCAAAAATTAAAACTGATTTAAGATCCTTAATATAAAAACCAATCATACATCTCATACAGACCATACATAAAGTGGAATGGCCCAGGGCAACCAATTTCCCCATGCCTGACAACAGAAGTGGGTTTTGAGAAGTTTGCGAAAGGCAAGGAGGGTGGGGCCAGTTCTAATCTCCAGGGGAGTTGATTCCAGAGGGTTGGGGCCGCCACAGAGAAGGCTCTTCCCCTGGGTCCCACCAGGCAACATTGTTTCGTCAAAGGGACCCGGAGAAGGCCAACTTTGTGGGACCTGACCGGTTGCTGGGATTCATGCAGCAGAAGGCGGTTCCGGAGATATTCTGGTCCGATGCCATGAAGGGCTTTATATGTCATAACCAACACTTTGAATTGTGACTAGAAACTGATAGGTAACCAATGCAGACTGCGGAGGGTTGGTGTAACATGGGCATACCCAGGGAAGCCCATGATTGCTCTCGCAGCTGCATTCTGCACAATCTGAAGTTTCGGAACACTCTTCAAAGGTAGCTCCATGTAGAGAGCATTACAATAATTGAACCTCGAGGTGATGAAGGCATGAGTGACTGTGAGCAGTGAGTCCCGGTCCAGATAGGGCTGCAACTGGTGCACCAGGCAAACCTGGGCAAATGCCCCCCTTGCCACAGCTGAAAGATGGTTTTCTAATGTAAGCTGTGGGTCAAGGAGGATGCCCAAGTTGCGGACCCTCTCTGAGGAGGTCAATAATTCCCCCCCCCAGGGTAATGGACAGACAGATGAAATTGTCCTTGGGAGGCAAAACCCACAGCCACTCCATCTTATCCAGGTTGAGTTTGAGTCTGTTGACACCCATCCAGACCCTAACAGCCTCCAGTCACTGGCTCATCACTTCCACTGCTTTATTGACTGGACATAGGGTGGAGATGTACAGCTGGGTGTCATCAGCGTATCCCATGCCTGTGGATGATCTTGCCCAGTGGTTTCATGTAGATTTTAAATAATAGGGGGTACAGGACCGACCCCTGAGGCACCCCACAAGGGAGAAACCTAGAGGTCAACCTCTGACCCCCCACTAACACTGACTGCAACTGACCAGAGAGGTAGGAGGAGAACCACTGAAGGACAGTGCCTCCCACTCCCAACCCCTCCAGCCGGCGCAGAAGGATACCATGGTCAATGGTATCAAAAGCCACTGAGAGGTCAAGAAGCACCAGGACAGAGGATAAACCCCTGTCCTGGGCCTGCCAGAAATCATCCATCAATGCGACCAAAGCAGTTTCCATGCTGTAGCCAGGCCTGAAACCCAACTGTTGAGGCCTAGATAATAGGCTTCTTCCAAGGACTGCTGGAGCTGGAGCGCCACCACTTTCTCAACAACCTTCCCCATAAAGGGAAGGTTGGAGACTGGATGATAGTTGTTGAGAATGGCTGGGTCCATGGAAGGCTTCTTGAGGAGGGGGTGCACAAGTGCCTCCTTGTAGGGAGCCGGGAAGGACCACCTCCCCAAAGAAGTGTTGACAATCTCCTGGACCCAGCTCCGTGTCACCTCCCTGCTGGCCAAAACCAGCCAGGAAGGACACAGATTCAGTAAGCTGGGGGCAGAACTCACAGCTCCAATGGCCTTGTCCACTTCATCAGGTGTCACCAGATCAAACTCTTCCCAGACAGATGGACAAATACAGGCCCCAGTCACCTCGGCTGACTCATTATCAGTCGACTCTGTTATCCAATTGGAGTTGAAGTCTGCCCGGATCCGAGCGACTTTATCAGCAAAAAATGTGTTAAAATCCTCGTCACTGCTCTGCAAGGGCTCCCTGATTCCCCCCTGGATAAGAAGGGAGTGGGTCACCCTAAATAGAGCGGCCGGGCGAGATGCCACTGATGAAATTAAGGCAGCATGATATGTGCATCTTGCCGCCTTGAGCTTCACTTTGTAAGTCTTAATATGAGCTCTTACAAGTGTTCGGTCGAATTTGGACTTAGTCTTCCTCCATCGCTAGACGTCTCCTCTGGCATTTCAACTCCCGGAGCACCTCAGTAAATCAAGGAGCCCTCCGGGGTCTAATGTCATGGAGAAGTCACAACAGTGCAATGCTTCCTGAGGATACAAAAGGCTTGGGAGGAAGGGGGGTGGCCCCTGGGTCCGGAATTGCCCCCCTGCCCCCCCAAGCTAAAACAGCAGCTCTGAGCTTCTTAAAACCCAAACTCAGGATGCCACCCCCACCCCTCCCACCCAGTGCCGGCTTTTTAACCCAAGAAGAGGAACCTGCCTCCTGGGGACACGAAAGGTTTGGTAGGGAGGGGGGCGGCCTCTGGGTCTGGAGGTGACCCTCCTGCCTCCTGCCCCCTCCAAGCCAAAAGAGGAGCTCTGGGCTTCTTAAAGCCCAAAGCCAGAACGCCTTCCCCTGCCCCTCCCACCCAGTGTCTGCTTTCTAGAGGGAGTGCGACTCTTGACCCAGGGGCCTCCCCCTCCCTCTCAAGCCTTTCGTGTCCCCAGGTTCCTCTTGCTGGGTTAGAAAGCCATTGTTGGGTGGGAGGGGCGGGGGAGACATCCTGGCTTTGGGCTTTTGGAAGACCAGAGCTGCTGATTCGGCTTGGGGTGGGCAGGAGCAGTGACTCCAGACCCAGAGCCTGACATTCCCCCCAAGTGCTTTGCCGGGAAGGAGGGGGAGGAAGGGGGGTATTTTGACTAGCCGCTGGAAAGCCAAGGGAAAATCCCAGGCACTTCAGCTGGCAGTTGGGAGGTGGGGAGATCCAGAGGGGAATTCCCAGTGGGGGCGGGAAAACAATGAGATATCCCAGCCTTGGCAGTCACAAGGCAGGGGAATCCTTGCGGAAGTAAGAAAGTGCATGCATAGTAAGAGAGCCCACGGACCCGGGCTCGAGTTTGTAAGACGGAAAAGGTTTGTAAGATGAGGCAAAGAAATCTTAAACCCCGGGTTCGTATCTCAAAAACTTCGCATGATGAGGGGTTCGTATCACGAGGTACTACTGTATATTTTAAATTCATAATGCAAAGTGCTAAAATCATACAGTACATATCACAAACCCCTTATTTATCCTATGTATCTTTCATTAATTTTACCTATGTAATTCTATATAGTTCTTAAATTCTAATCCAATTTTACAAATTAATACATCCTAATATTAAACACCATCTAAATATATCTTTTACCATTATTCAATAGTCAATCCATATTTAATAATCAATCATCCCTCCTCAAATTTCCACCACTCTTGCCAAAGGAAAGAAACCATGTTTTTTAGTAGCCTGTGTTTTTCTTTTGATATTTGTCATTTTTCTTTTTAATTATAAGCTACCAAAGGTTTTTACACAGCTGACAGACATGAAAATTAAAGTATATTCATGACTTTATTATCTCCAAATGTCCAAGAACCTCAACACCTAGCATGTCTTTGTTGACTTGGGTGGCAACTAACTTTGGATGGTCAACGAACTGCTCTGCTTCTATTATTAAGAGATACTAAAATGTCTAGATTCTAAGAATCTAAAATGGTTCTTAGATGTTCTGTTTTTTTAAATTATTATTATATTGATGGTCTTTGACTGTAATAAAGGTCTATTATTATTATTATTATTATTATTATTATTATTATTATTATTATTATTATTATTATTATTATGTCAATACAACACAGCAAATGAGATCACTATGCTGGATTTCGTATTTCATCACCAGTCGAGTGCTTCCCAAGCACCTAGGACTGTGTGATGTAGCAGCGAATTATGTTTGCCGATCTCAGTAAAGCGGCCTTTTGCAATTGACAGATGGAGATTTTGTCAATTCCGATGGTTTTCAAATGTCCGCTGAGATCCTTTGGCACTGTGCTCAGCGTGCCAAGTACCACTGGGACCACTTTCACGAGCTTATGCCAGAGTCATTGCAGCTCGATTTTTAGATCTTCGTATTTCACTAATTTCTCTAGCTGCTTCTCCTCAATTCTGCTGTCCCCTGGGATTGCGATGTCGATGATCCATACTTTCTTTTTCTCCACAATCAGGATGTCTGGTGTGTTATGCTTCAGAATTCGGTCAGTCTGAAGTCGGAAGTCCCACAGTAGTTTTGCTCGCTCATTTTCAGGCTTATGATCCCACCAGCTCTTTACCACTGGCAAATGGTAGTTCCGGCCCAAGTTCCAGTGGATCATCTGTGTCACAGCATCATGTCTATGCTTGCAATCTTTTTGCAGCAGCTGAGTATGTGATCGATTGTTTCATCTGTTTCTTTACAGAATCTGCACTTTGGATCATCTGTTGATTTTTCAATTCTGGCTTTGACAGCATTTGTTCTAATGGCCTGTTCTTGTGCCACCACTATTAATCCTTCTGTCTCCTTTTTGAGTGTTCCACTTGTAAGCCATGACCAGGTTTTTTCTTTATCCACTTTGCCTTCAATCTTTTCCAAGAACTGGCCATGCAATGCTTTGTTCCACCAACTGTCCATATGACATTGAGTTATAGTTTTTCTGTACTGGTCCTTAGTTTGCTTCACCTTGAGAAGCTTCCTATTGTTGACTTCCATCAATGTTGACTCTTTGCTCTCCTTCTCATAGTCAGCTAATGCACGCTTCTCCTCTTCCATTGTCTGCTTCACTTGCAAAAGTCCTCTGCCGCCTATTTTCCTTGGTAAATACAGTCTGTCAACGTCACTGTGGGGGTGTAATGCATGATGGATCATCATTAATTTTCTGGTTTTCCTGTCCAGGTTGTCCAGCTCTACTTGAGTCCAGTTCACTATGCCAGCTGTGTATCTAATGACAGGTATAGCCCACGTATTTATAGCCTTGTTAGTGTTGCCACCATTCAGTTTGCTCTTCAAAAATTTTCTGGTCCTCTGGATGTACTCTTTGCTGATCACAGTTTTCAAATGGCCATGCTTGATATTATCTAGTTGCAAGATGCCCAAGTATCTGTAGGCTTCTGGCTGGTGGCACTTGATGGTTTGACCATTTGGCATTTCAATGCCCTCACTTTCAGTGATTTCCCCCTTTTTCAGTGTCACTGTGGCACATTTATCCAGGCCAAACTCTATGCTGATGTCACTGTTGAAGATTCGCACATTGCTGGTTAGTGACTATATCTCAGTTTATGATTTTCTGTACAACTTCAGGTCATTCATATACAGCAGGTGTGAAATTTTTGGTGAATTCCTAGCAGTTTGGTAGCCTAGGTTTGTTTTCTATAGGATGAGTGACAGCGGGATTATAGCGATGATGAATAGCAATGGGGACAAAGAGTCCCCCTGGAAGATGCCCCTTCTTATGTTGATCAGTCCATAGCTTTCATTCCCAACAAAAAGCTCAGTCTTCCAATATTTCATCGCCTTTTCTATGAATTTCCTGATGTTTTCATTGACTCCAATGACTTCCAGGCATTTTGTGATCCAGCTGTGTGGCAATGAGTCAAAGGCTTTCTTGTAGTCAATCCAGGTTATGTATAGGTTTATTTTCCTGTTCTTACAGTTCTCCGAAACCATTTTATCAATTAGGAGCTGGTCTTTCGTACCTCTACTTCATCTTTTATTGCCCTTTTGCTCCACTGGCATGATGTCATTTTCTTCTAGGTAGTCCTGAATTCTGTCAGCTATGATACCTGTCAGCAGTTTGAGCATGGTCGGCAAATATGTTATTGGCCTGTAGTTTCCTGGTATGGCTCCTTTCTCTGCGTCTTTCTGTATTAAATATATTCTGCCAGTTGTAAGCCATTCACTAATATTTCCTGTCTGCAGCTTTTTGTTGAACAATTCAGCCATTTTTGCATGCAGGCTGGTCAGGTATTTCAGCCAAAAACCATGCACCTGATCAGTGCCAGAGGATGTCCAGTTCTTTACCCTCTTCACTCTTTCTGCAATCATTTCAGGTGCTATCTCCAGCTGCTGCATATTGCTCCCTGAGAATTCCTTCTCAAACTCCTTTATCCAGCCAGCATCCTGTTATAGTCCTTTTCAACCTCCCAGAGATCTTTCCAGAACTTTGTTGTTATTTTCACCGCTGGCTTTTCAATTTTCTGTTTGTGATGCAGGTTCTCATAGAACTGCCTCTGGTTGAATTGAAATGTTTGATTCTGCCTGTACTGGGTGATCCTAGCTTCGTATCACTCAATTTTCCTGGCTGTCACTGTTATCTGCTGCTTTACAATTTCCAGAGCTTCCTCAATCTTTCTTGTACTAAGCCAGTACTTTTTTGTTAAATAGTGTTTGGTCTTCTAATTGTTCAGTTTCTGCTCCTTAATGTTCTTCAAGTTACTTGCATCTGATCTCAAGCTTTTGATTTTCAGTTTTGGTCGGATTTTCCATTTTGGTTTTCCAGTTGGTTTTCCGATTGGTTTCTGTTGCACTAACCCTAGTTCTTCAGTTACTATCACAGCTGTACTGTAGGCAAGCCGATTCAATTCTTCAATTGAAGTTACATTGACAGTTGCAAGTGCAGAGTTAATATCTTCCATCAGTGGGACAAGTCGTTTCTTGCTTATGTTTTTTAAGGCTGGCAGTCTCTTTTGCTCTACATTGGACTCTGCATGAGCAAGTATTTGATCCTTAAGTTCTTGCTGCCTTTGAGTCATAGTGTCAAGTGTTTCCAAGTTTTCATCAGGTTCCAGTTGTGCAGTAACTCCAGATCTTATTGGAACTTCTACTGGTGCCAGATCAGATTTTGGTGTTTCTATTTTGCAAATTTTCTGTATTTCTTCTAATTCGACTTCACTGAATATTTGGTTCCTGATTATGAGTCGTTGCTGATCGGCCGGTCGAAGTTCTGTTATTTTTGAATCTGCATATTCTTGTTTCCATAATTGGTACATCCGTCTTTGATATCCACGTTTTTCAGGCTCTGAGTTGTAATAACACTTCATGATTGTGCAATTCTCTGACATTGAGAATTTCTACCACTTTTTGATTTGTAAGCTTTGTTTGTTTTGTTACTGTAGCTCATTTGTCGATGGCTGCCCAGGTTCCACAGCAGCCACTGTGGTCCTTTTTATTCTGGGCGACGACCGAGCCAGTATGGACTTCTTTTTGTTTTGTCTCTCCATTAGTTTAAATAGGTTAGGTACGTTTAGTCTGGCTCCTCTGCTTTGACCACTCCAGCAAGGTTAGACCTACCAGTAGTTTACACTACCACTGGCACAGCTCTCAGCTTCATTGAAGCACACAAGCCCCACTACCACAACAAGGCGTACCCATCAGTGGGGATGATGACGATGATGATGATGATTATTATTATTATGATTATTGTCATTGTTGTTATTATTATTATAATTGTTATTATTATTATTATTAATATTAAGAAATTGGATGATTGATATTGTTTTGATTATCTTAATCTGCAGTAAATATATTTTGGTTTTTAAAAAATCAACCATATTTTGCCTTAGAGAATTTCAAAATAAAATTCTGTGTGTCTATAACACTGACCTTGGAATGGGGCAACTCTGCTAAATATCAAAATGCCACTTAAATAGTTGAGTTAGTTTCCAACTAGATTTTGATTTTCTTTCTCTTTCTCTCTCTTCCTTCCTCCCTCTCTCTTTCTCTCTCTCTCTTTTTCTCTCTCTCTCTTCTTTCCTCTTTCTCTTTCTTACTCCCTCTCTCTTCCCTCTTTCCCTCACTATCACTTTCTTTCTTTCTCTCTTCTTCCCTCCCTCCCTTCCTCTCTTTCCCCTTTCTCTCTCTCTTCCTTCTTCTTCCTTCCTTCCTTCCTTCCTTCCTTCCTTCCTTCCTTTCTTTTCCTTTCCCTCTCTTTTTTCTCTCTTTCTCTCTCTCTCCCTCCCTCTTTCTTTCTCTCTCTCCCTCCTTCCCTCCTCCTATCACCCTCTTTCTCTCTCCCTCCCTCCCATTCTCTCTTCCCCTCTTTCTCCCCATCTTTCTTTATCTTCCTTCCCTCCTTCCCCCTTTCTCTCTCCCTCGCTTCCTCCTCCCTCTTTCTCTCTCTTCCTTCCTCCCCTCCCTCATTTACTTCCCTCCCTCCTTCCTTTCTCTCCACTTCTCTTTCCCTACCTCTTTTTCTCTTCTCTTTCCCTTTTCTTTCTTTCTCTCCACTTCTCTCTGTCTCTTTTTCCTTTCACCCTCCCTCTTCTCTCCCCATGTAGGACTCACCCGACAAGCCTCACCCTCCGACCCTGGACTCCAATTTAGTCCCCATTCTGAAAATGGCAACTCAAAGAGGAGGAGGAGGTGTGTGTGTGTGTGTGTGTGTGTGTGTTGTCCCCGGCTCAGCTTTCTGCAGGCCTTCTTAATTCGGGTGAGATGAGATTGAGGGGCAATGTTCTCCTCGCCGCTGTCACTCCAGCTTCAGATGCGGAGGTGCCTCAGCAAGCAGGCACAGAGACTCACTGCCTCCTCTGGGTTCAATTCCCACCTCCTCCCTCAGGGCAAACTTCTGCATCCCACCATGTGGGGGAGGGAGGTTGACCACTGCTCTTTACCCACAGGACATTTTCTACCTCTGTGCTTTCTACAGCTGCATGGCTGGGCTGCCCAGAGGGGAGCAGCAGCTCCCGCCCAGGGAACCCGTGGCAATGGCTGCCCGCTTGGTGGGAGGTGCCAGTGGTAGACACAGGCAGTGGGGAAGGAGAGGGAGCCACAGCTGCCCCCAGCACCGCCCGCCATGGATGGGCTGTTGCTGAGCCTCCTGGTTGTAGCTGCTGGGAGTGACTCTCCGCCTTTCTCTTTAAAGTGCATGGCAGAGTGCTCATCATGGTGGGCTGGCAATGGAATGGAAGCTCATGCGCATGCACACGACATTTGGAGGAGGAAAAACCTTCACTGGCAGAAGACTTCCCCACACTTTCCTTGCCGCTCCCCATCCCCAACTCCGACACCTGGCTCCCCTATTCAGCCTGGGAAAAGACTGCATGGGGGGTTGTTTTTGTGTGTGCAGCCGTGTAGCCACACGCCTTAGAAAGAACATTGATCCATGTGTGGCAAACGGCTTCCACAACACTTTTACGGTTGCACATGCGGTAGTGGATCCCATAAATATTATTTCCAACCACTTGGAGTAGGCATCTACTACTATTAAGAATGACTGGGAGTTTATGGGCCCTGCAAAATCTATATGGAGTCTTGATGAGGGGCCTCTCTGAGTGTCTCCCATTCTGTTGGTGTTGTCCTTGGAGGACCTGCTCTTGATTCTTGGCATGGGCTGCAAGTGGCCACCCACTGTTCAATATCTTTGTCCAGCCCTGGCCACCATAAGTGGCTTCTGGCTAGGCTTTTCATGCGAACTATCCTTGGGTGACCCTTGTGTAATGTGTCCATCACCCTTTTCCTTAAAGTTGGGAAAATAATCACTCTTTCCTCCCCACAGGATGCACCCTTTTAGCATTGATAATTCCAGTTGTTTGTTCTTGTATGGTTTTATTTCTTCCTGGAGTATTTCTTCTGTCCACCCCCTGTGTATGTACCCTGCTAAGGTGTGAAGTGTTTTGCCTTTTTGTGTTTCCCTAGCTACTTCCTCTGCTTTTACATTTAGGCAATCACTTAATTCTGATAACAAAACATCTCTTCCATCCAGAAATATATGGCCAAGGACTGCACCTACTCCATAGGGGGAGGCGTTGCAGGTTAGCCATAAGGGCAATGTTGCATTATACTGAATAATGACACTATTTTAGGACAACAGGTTTTTTATTTCTCTGAATGCGATCTGATTTTTGTCTCCCCAAGTCCAGTTGGCTCCTTTCTGGAGTAATCCACTGCCATAGCTTTCCATTTTAAAAAGATGAAGTAAAAATTTAATAGTCCTAAGAAAGCTCTTAGCTCTGTTTTTTGGGGGGTTCTGGGGCATCTTTATGGCTTTGACTTTGTCTTCTGTGGGATGAATTCCTTTCCCGTCTATTTTAAAACTGAGGAATTCAACACTATGGACTCCCCACAAGCATTTATCTGCTCTTACTCTTAGCCCTTTTCCCCAAACCCTTTTAAAACCTCTCTGTGGTTGAGTTGAGTGTGTTTCCCCTGAGATCAGCACGTCATCGAAATAAGGCACCATGCCTGGAATTCTGTTTAAAAGTCTTTCCATAAGACTTTGAAAAATTCTGGTGGCTATGCTCACTCCAAATTGGAGTCTGGTATATTTAAAAGTGATAATTTTTTGGGCTTGGGCTGTATTGTTGTCTACCAGAAGTTGCTGGTAGTCTTGGGCTAAATCGAGTTTTGCAAATATTGTCCAGTTTCCCAGTGAATGCAGTAGGTGTTATACTACCAGGGTGGGGTAGGCGTTGTGCTGGAGCTCTGTTTAGAGTTGATTTATAGTTGGCACACACTTTTATGGACTCGTCGGGCTTAAGTGGGGTTACAAAAGGGGTTTCCCATGGTGCATAATCTACATGTATTAGAATCCCCTGGGCTATAAGTTTGTCCAGCTGGCATCCAGCTTCGAAAGGAGTGGTAAGGGTACTCTGTGGGGTTTCAATCACAATGGAGGTATTGTCAGGTCTAAGTTAAAAGATTTGGGAGGTCCCTTGTATTTCCCCAACCCCACAGCAAACACTTCTGGGAATTCCTTAACAAAATTAGTATCATTGGCTTCTTGTATCTTGTGAAGCCCAGTTATCTCAATACCCAGTTGTTCTATCCATTCTACCCCCAATAGTGTTTGTTTAGCCCCATCAACTACATGATTCTTAAAAGAAATCAGCATTCCAACTTGCCCCAATATTGGAATCCTGTTCCCCTGGAAGTCTCTTATAGTTGTCGAAACAGGATCAAATTGTGGTATATACAAGTTGTGGTAATTTTGGTATATACAATTTAAGTTTGTGCCAGGGCATAATGCTGTATTTTGAGCCTGTGTCCAGTTCCATCTTACAAGGTTGGCCATTTAAGAGTAAGGACAGGGACAGTTTGCTTTTTTTGACAGGAACAGTGTAGTTTTCTTTGGGGTAGTGGTTACCTCGGTTTGTCTTCCGGTTGCTTCCTTCTGCTTTTTGGGGGTATCCTCTCGAATAGCCATGTGAAGGATAGTTTTCTTTGTTGTGTCAGCTGTTCCCGTACAGACGTTGACTCCTGCTAGGTGGATAGAAGTCATCCTGAAGGATTGAGCGGCAAGCCTCAGTGATGTGCTCTCGTTTTTCACAGTGACAGCAGATAGCATCCCCGAGTGGACATTTCACTTGTGGATGGTTTCCCTTGCATCCCAGGCATTTCAGGTGGGTTGAGGGGCTTCTCTGGAACCTGTCATGTGTCATCCTAAGCTGTAGGCATCTAGTGTCCTTGTGGCTGGGGTTTTCTTCCTCTGCTATGGGAACCTCCAATGCCCAGTCAACTTCTGCTTTTAGTACTTTGACCATAGTGGAATTGTTCTTTATTTCTGCTGCTGCTTTGGATACTGTTGTATATATTCCCATTTAGCCTGCAGATTTTTCAGATTCCGAAGGGGAAAGTGATTATGAATTGGTAAGAGGGCATGATTTACAGACAGAAAGGAAGGAGGCAAGTGACGTGCAGATGCATTCCAGTTCTAGTGAAGAAGATGTCAGGTGGGTTAACCCTTACTTCAGATGCTTGCAGAGGAGAAGAGAACAAGTGTTAGGGAAAAAATATTAGAAGGAGAGGAACTGGTAAATTAATTTCCTCACGTCCGGTTGTGAGCGGAAGAGAAAGCTGAGTCATCATTTCTTGCTGTTTCAAAATGGGGGCTTCTCTAACCAGCTCTGACCGTAAGCTATACATTGTGTGAATTTATTGCCTGCTTTTATGACTCTGGATTAACACTGATTAGCCCATAAATTTTAGAATGACTTGTGGAATGTTTTTATATGACTTTCAAGTTACTTTACTTTAATGCTAAACCTAGAAATGAGAAAAGAAGGCGCTGCATGCAAAAGGTGATTGATGGGAAGAAGGGGAAAGAGAATAAAGTTGTTGTTGTGTTTTACAAATATATGCATTTAGCAATCCTTTATTTCAACTATTAGTTGCCTTAGCCTGAAATCAGTACAGTATTGACGATTCCTGAAAAAAGAAAACAACCAACTGGATCAGGATGGTCAATTTAACAAATGAGTTTATTGCCTTAATGCAAACTGTCATGGCTTTGCAGGTCCAGATAATTACATTACAGCAAAATCAAGCTGGCACAGCCCCAGATCATAATTCAACCAAGACCAAATATTTATTTAGCCAAGCCATCAGTTTTTACTGGGGCAAAAGATCAAGTCACCCCATTTTTTCACCAGTGTATAAACTTCTTTAACTCCTCTCCAGAGGATTTTGCTAGAGATACCATGAAAGTTTATTTCATTATAAGCCTGTTCAAAAGTGCTGCATTTGAGAGGGCATCGCCTTTCCTAGCATGTCAGGATCCAATCCTGCAAAATTATGCTGTCTTTTGCCAGAGGTTTGAACAAGAATTTGAAGATTTCATGTGCGATTGTTCAGTTGCATCAATTGTGCATGGGCAACAAGACCATCTCTGGGTATATCTCTGACTTTCAGAAAATAGTTACACCCCTGGATTGGGATAAGGGAGCTCTTATGGAACTATTCCAGGATGGCTTGACCACCACATTTGTGAATGAGTTGACACACCAACCTACTCCTGGCATGCTAAATGAATTCTACCAGACCTGTTTGACCATTGAGACTAAATTATTATCTGCCCAGAACTGTGTCACCAGATATGAAAGCCAGTTTGGGGAGAAATCCAGACCAGTGCCAGCTCCGCACGAGAGATTTCAAAACAATGGTTTTAACCCAGTGCCAAGACACCCCTTCCAGATACCAGCAGACACCGGAAACTGACCAGCTGCTCTCGCTTGAGAGGAACCAATGGATCTAGACATGATCAGACCCCGCCTGAGTGAAGCCGAGAAAGCTAGACGTCGTGCATAAGGCCTCTGCATGTATTGTGGAGGAGCTTGAAACCTTATACCTGCTTGCCCTCAGAGAAGACGTGGCACTCCTGCTCTGATTCCAGTCTCAAACAGCGGGCCCAAGTTCCAGGTCTAGGCTACCTTGCCGGGAAACGACCAGAGCCCAGCCTAAAGGAAACGTTAAGCCGGGCGGGCACCAAGTGGAATCCTAACGTTACGGCAGATGAACTGAGAGTTTTATGACACCTGACTTTAGATAATTGAGGGGAAGAAGAGGAAAAAGAATAAAGTTGTTGTTGTGTTTTATAAATATATGCATTTAGCAACAAATATATGCATTTATTTCAACTATTAGTTGCCTTAGCATGAAATCAGAACAGATACCTCGACTGCTGTTGCTGCTTTCAGGACATCCTGCAGCGTGGTTTCCTCATCTGTGAGGAGTTTATTTCTCAGTGCTACATTCCACATCCCAAAGATTAGTCTGTTGACTAGCCGTGCTTCAGTAACTCGGAATTTGCACTTGGAAAGTACACCTCTGAGACGTGTGGTGAATTGGTTTATAGATTCGCCCTCGATTTGATTCATATGAGAGAATTGGTGGCGGCTTATCCTTGCCGGAGTGGTTGGCTTGAAGTGTGCTGCTAATTTTGATTTTAGTGTAGTCCAAGGAACTGTGAATACAGGATCTGGATCCGTCAGCATTTGGGCTAGGTCATAGATGTGGGAACTGCAGTGGTTTAGGAAGATGGTTCTCTTCCTGTTGTCTTCGGCATTTTGGAGGTTGGTAGGAATATTCTGAATTTTGCCCTGTATGTTTCCCAGTTGCCCTTTTCTGGACTGAAATGTTCCAGAGTTTTTGCTACAGATGATGATTCTATCTCTCTCTTTCAGTATGCATTGGTTCTAAACCCTCATTGCTAGTGTTAAGTTTGAAGAAATGAGGAGACATGTCGTAGCCTGATTCTTGTTTATTAGGAATCAGCTGGAATGGTAACAATTTGTAACAAAGTATATGTAAGGGTTTAAATTTTAACGTTAGATTTGTATTGTACTGTATTGCTGCTTTGTTGTGAGCTCCCCGAGTCTTCGGAGAGGGGCGGCATACAAATCTAATTCAATTAAAGTCAATTCAATTCAAGGTGCAGCAATGGTATAAAAGTGAATGTGGTGCAGCTGCACTGTCCTTTTAAAAAGTTTTTCTTTAGAGGTGCAACTTTGACAGCCACTTGAATTTCCTGGGTATGGTTTGGCCAAACTGTGGCCAGTATGTAGATTAGATGTATTTACATACACAACTTTTACATTCACAACACCTATATTTGGCATAAATATAATGAAAATAAAGAAGCTTTTATTTGCATTTCTTGTGACTTACTTATATGAAACTAGAGTATGTGCTTTGCTCATTCTCATAAGAAGGGCACATTGATATATTGATGTCTTGATATTCTTCAATTGCATTGGGACTTCAAATTGCTTTGGCCATATTGGCTAGGAGTTCTCAGAATTACAATTCCACAATACCTGGAAGGAAGCAGTTTTGCTAGTAACTCTAGCACATGGTTATGAAGTTTGTTCACAAGAATTTTCTGTCCCATTCAATGCTTAGGACAGTTAATTGGCATAAAACATTTTAAGTACTACTGCATTAGCTTATATTAAGGATGTCTGCCTGAAAAAGAAACTATTGACTCTTTTATAAATCCACAAAGACAGAAGGTCTTATATTTATACTTTGAATTAATTATAATCACTAAATCCAACTAAATAAATTAACAGGTTTCTTTCTTATGCACTTAATGTATTGTGTAAATGACTTGATTTTTCTTCAGACAGGCTTTCAAGAACAATGATAGAAATTGCTACTGGAAAGTAATTTACAAAGTACTATGAATTCTTGATATATAAGGAACTTTATGTTGCTAAGTTAAACAAAGATAAAAGGAGGGATATCTTAAAATTATATCAATAAAATTAAAAAGGCATGACATTAATGGATCAATTTTTTTATGTCTCTAATAATTAATAAGTTCTATATAGTTTAATTTTAACATGAAAATTGGCAGCTGATTAGACTATAAACAATTAAATGCTTCTTAATTAAAAAAAACAAATAAAAGGAAGTTAATAAAATTCCAAAGGTTGTTGCTGCACAGATATAAAACTCCTTCCCAAAATGTTTATATAAGATTTTTTAATTAGGCAACTAAAGCTATATCTGATAGATTGGAACAACTTATTCTGTGGGGTAAATAATGTGCATCTAAAATATTTCTAAATCCATATCCCTCCCAGTTGCTAGAGCTATTCCAGTCCACTGAGTAAATAATGCATGCTAAAAAATTTATAGCTTGTATGATATGTAACAAGACTCCTCTGTTCCATACATTTTAGACTTAACTGTATGAATAACTATGAAGTAGTTCAAATTCCTAACGATGTTACATTCACTTTAACCTCTGAAGGTTTTCTAGGTATCAATTTTCAATATAGGCAACATTCAGTGGCACAATACTATCAACAAATGTTTTCTCATATGCCTCATATGGGGCAATCTTCATTGTAAAGAAAATATACTTTTTATGTTTCCCTATAAATACTGGTGTATATTTTTATCAATTATACACTTTTTTTAGTCAAATATATAAATTGATACTCCATGTCTATCTCTAGAATTACAATTTGTAATAAGCAAAAAGTTTCCTTAGGTCTTGAGATGAGACTTGACCATTTTGTGTTGTGTCATAAATGGATTCTTGCCAATTTTTTTTAAAAGTGAAAGCTTATGTACCGACTCATTAGCTAGATTTTTATACATTTCTTTACAATATAATGGTGACTGTTAGTCAAATCAACAATGAAATCCAACAGAGGTTCACCCTCTCTGCTCTTTTATCTGAAAGCACAACTGGATCTACAGTATGTCTCCCTCTTTCCATAATTGGAAAAGTGGCCAGCAGGATTTAGCGTATTTCTTCAAACGTAGCAAGTTTTACATTTATGGACCTTAATATTCTAGCATGCTAGCTGGGGAATTCTGGGAATTGAAGTCCAGACACTTTAAATTTCCAAGTTTGAAAAATACTGCTTTCAGTATGTATTTCTGTATAAAAACAGATGCTTAATGAATAATAAAAGAAGCAGCAATGAATACTACATATGGGGAGTAAGAACATTTAAAAATATTTACAAAGTACTGAGAAAATAAATAACTTTATATCATTCTGTGGAGAAGATATCCCCCACAATTAGAAGCCACCACTAAAAAGACAGACACCTGACTTACCTTACCTACTACAGGATTCTGATGATGTTTTGGGGTGATGGCAGGAAAAGGACATTTCTGCTGAAGTGAGTCTTGCAGTATGTCAAATTGCCACTAGAATTTTATTAGTATAATTTGATCCAAAGGATTCCCATGAAGAAATACCACTCAGCAGATTCCCTGATCTGCTTCTCCTTCTCCTTTGCACCTCCTTTACCTGGTGCAACTTATTCCTTTCAGTGTGTATTTTACATATTTTTTTTAAATGCTTAAGTACCACAATTCTGTACATTTTGTATCTGCTAGCCCTAGCATTTACTGCCTATGAAACCTCATAAATCTATTTCATTTTTCTAATAAGACATGAAAGTCCTTAATTGGCCTTAATGAAATGCACTTAAAGGGCAATAAATGTGTTTAAGCCCCTCTTTCAGGGTGAGCTACAGTACTCTCAC
This sequence comes from Erythrolamprus reginae, assembly GCF_031021105.1. Classification (NCBI taxonomy): domain Eukaryota; kingdom Metazoa; phylum Chordata; class Lepidosauria; order Squamata; family Dipsadidae; genus Erythrolamprus; species Erythrolamprus reginae. The sequence continues at coordinate 49,728,339 of NC_091963.1, forward strand.
TCTGCTCTGTTTTAGCCTTTGTGGTAATTAATCACTTATTCATATGTGGCACATCAGTAACAAGATCAAGCAACTACTGCACAATTGCATGATAATAAGCTGCTCGTATATGTGTCAAGATTTAGCAATTCCTTTAAAAGGCTAATTTAAACTCATTTTACAACTAACCTGACTATTTCTCAAAAGCATTTTTATCCGGGATCTTTTTACATATTTCTATGGAAATACTTCCTCCCATCCCCCCACCTCATTTGTTTATAGAACTCAGTTTGTCCTGAATCCATTTATGGCTCTAGAGTGAATTTCAGAAGGTCTTTTCTGTTGGTAGCAATAAAAGGAGGCTTTTCTTGAAGTCCTAGTACATAAATGACTATGACTCTATAATGTTCAGTCTGTATTACAGACAGACCTAGTAAATAAAAAGAGGTTCTATAATCATCTTCTATGTTATTGAATGTGAACTGGCATGGGAATAGCTCCTTTAAAACTCCAAGACATCCAGGGTTAGAATACAAGTTTAAGTCTCATACATACCTTTTCTCCATTTTTTAAAATCAATACCATCAATATGCTGATGATACTCATCTGTACATCTCCACCCCATGTCCACTCAGCAAAGCAGTGGAAGTAATGTGTCTAGAGGCTGTTAGGGTCTGTTAGGTTACAGGCTCAGACTCAACCACAACAAGATGGAGTGGCTGTGGGTTCTGCCTCATACGGACACTTCCATCTGTCCATCCATTATTCGGGGGGAGGGACTTTTGACCCCCTCAGAGAGGGTCTGCAACTTGGCCGTCTTCCTCGATCCACAGCTGATTTTGAAACATTATCTTTTGGCTGTGGCAAGGGGAGCATTTGCCCAGGTTTGCCTGGTGCACCAGTTGCAGCCCTATTTGAACAGGGAGTCTCTACTCACAATTGCTCGTGCCCTTATCACCTCAAGATTTGATTACTGCAATGCTGTACTACTGGCACTGGGTATGCATGGGACTGTAACACCTTATTGACGGTAGTCTGCACAAATTCTTATGGAGCCATCCGGTTTCATGTGAGTGATTTATAGGGTCAGCCACATGGCGTGGTCCACTGACTCCAGGACCCCTTGTGCTATTAATCATCAATTTGTGTGATTATCTTTGGATAAAGGCAGGGACACAAGGCACAAATTGAGTCTTATAGAAACATAGAAGATTGACGGCAAAAAAAGACATCATGGTCTATCTAGTCTGCTCTTATACTATTTCCTGTATTTTATCTTAGGATGGCTATATGTTTATCCCAGGCATGTTTAAATTCAGTTACTGTGGATTTACCAACCACATCTGCTGGAAGTTTGTTCCAAGCATCTACTACTCTTTCAGTAAAATAATATTTTCTCATGTTGCTTCTTATCTTTCCCCCAACTAACCTCAGATTGTTCCCCCTTGTTCTTGTGTTTACTTTCCTATTAAAAACACTTCCCCCCCTGAACCTTATTTAATCTTTTAACATATTTAAATGTTTTGATCATGTCCCCTCTTTCCCTTCTCGTATGTCATTCACAAACATATTAAAAAGGATATGACCCAGAACAGACCCTTGTGATACACCGCTTGTAACCAATCTCTGCTTAGAATACTCGCCATTAACAATAACACTATGATATCTACAGCCAGTTGCAAATCCATTGAACTATCCAGGGTTTAAGATTAACTCCAATCTTCACTAATTTATCTATCAGCTCTTTATGTGGAACCATATCAAAGGCTTCGCTTAAGTCCAGATAGGCAATATCCACAGCACCACCTTCATCCAACACCTTTGTAACATAGTCAAAGAAATCAATGAGATTAGTCTGGCATGATTTGTCCTCAGTAAAGCCATGCTGATTTGGGTCCAATAAGTTATTGGTTTTTAGGTGCAGATTTATCCTCTTTTTGAGTAGAGTCTCCATTATTTTAACTACAACTAATGTCAAGCTAGCTAGCCTGTAGTTACCAGCTTTTTCTCTACTATCTTTCTTGTGGATAAGCACAACACTGGCCATTCTCCAATCATCAGGAACATCTCCTGTTAAAAAGGATTGATTAAACAAATCAGTCAGGAAGTAGCAATCACAGATCTGAGTTCTTTAAGAACTCTGGGTGGATACCATCTGGACCCATTGCCTTATTTATCTTTAATTGTTCAAGTTCTTCTAAGGGTCTAAAGTCTAGGGTTGTCTTTGGGGTCTATATTGAATGTTATGGGTTTCCCTTGTATTTACCCAATTCCTTGGAGAAGATGTCATGGAATTTCTGCATTAGATCTTCTCCTCCATTATTGGTGAGGTGGTATAAGTTGGTGATTCTAAGGCACAATGGTTTGAATCATTTCAAACCGAAAGTCTGTTTGGAGCCATTTAGGATTGTCTAGGACACCACAGAAATTTTTAATTCCACAGGAACCACTGCTGTTCTTAAGACCAGGATTCTATTTCCCTGGAAGTCGCTCAGCCCAATTTCTGTGCTTTTCAATTGTCCTTTTGTCATGGTCGGCATATGTTGTTGGAATTTAATCCCTGCCATGATACTATAGGTGGATCCTGTGTCCACCATTCTGTACTGTCTGCCATTAATTTCTATAGTTATGAATAATTTATTGTCCTCTTCCAAGGCTGAATGTCCTACAGTGTAATAGTTACCTTTATAATGGCTTGGGCTGTGTTACTTGGCTCTTCAATAATTTCCCTTCTGAGAATCTGGTCTATGCTGGCTGGCATTAGTAGACCAGTTCCCTCCAGAGGATCTTGGCTGTATGGCGATGTCATGGAACCCATATAGCTATGTCACTCTGCAGGCCTCTGTGGTGTACCCTCTTTTCCAGCTTGATGGCACACTGCATCTCGGAAGTTGCATCTGGCTCATGGGTGGTTTTCCAGGCAGCTGGGGCATCTGAGGCTATGTTGTTTGCCCCCCCCCCCCATAGTTACCTCTCTGGTTGCAGATCTGCAGGCACTGGTCTACTTCTTCCCATCTTCCTCACCTTCAGAGTCTGGTACCTCTGTGGTCCAGTCAGGATCACATTGGGTGTGGTGCATGGCTTCCAAACAACCACAGCCAATGTGTTTGACACTTCCACTTCTCTCGCTGCTTCCCCCACATCTTGGAACTTCATCCCTCTCTTTACCAACAACTTCTTCTAGAGTGTGATGTCTCGCATGCCCAGAATTATGTGATCCTGCATCATATCCTCCAGTTGTTGAACTCATATCTGGTGGTGATCTGCCTCAAGCTGGCAATGAAATCATTGACTGACTCTCTCTCTCTTTGCTGTCTGTGGTAGAATTCATTTCTACTTACCATCAGTGGCACAGCAGACTGGTAATGAGCTTACTCTTGGGTGTCGACTAGGTTACAGATTCAATGTCTTCTGGGCCCACAAGGGTCTGGGACATGTTATAAATGTCTGGCCCACAATACACGAGGAAGAGAGCCCTTTTCCGGTCATTTGGAATTTCATGGAGATTATTTGCTTGCAAGAACACCCTGAAGTGATGTTTTCCAGGACTCCCTCTTTGGGTTGTAGAATGGCAGGGCTGGTGACATTCACCTGATTCTTGTCTAAGATGTGCTATGAAGTGTCTCACTCTTTGGTACCCTCATTGGTACCCTCATAAATCAGGACAAGGACAAGGACGAGGAAGACTCAAAGCACTCTAGCTAAGCAATCTTTATTGGAAAAAGATAGTTGTAGTGCATTCAGTACTGACCAGCGGTCCAAGGGAAAACCACTTTTAAATCAGCTTCCTGGAGGTGCAGCTCTGACAGTTCTTTGAATTTGCCGTTTTTGGCCAATCAGCGTCCGGCATGCAAATTTAATCACGTACTCCCATACACAACAGAAAACAATGGCTCATTAAAGAAAAACATGAAAACATGAAAAAAACCCAAAGTACTGGAGACTTCCGATGGTAATGTTGGGCAGTTCAGCGGGGAAAGGATAAGCTCCATCCTTTAACCATTGATTGTTCATGCCTGGGGATTCTTCAAAGGCTTGCTGTGTTTGAATGATTGCATAAAATGGAGGGGAAACCCAGGGTAGAGTGAGGTGGAAAGCAACTACCAGTTGGAACAAGGGAAACTCTCCTTAACCTGGCATGAAGACAATCTGTCATGTCATTCTGACAAGGCAGATCTGAGGCTGCAACAACCCATCCAGCTTTGGGAAATATAAAAGTGTGTAGCAGACTGTGCTCATTCTCGATCTTGTGGACTTCCATATAGACAGAGATTTTTACTAACAAACTGAGCAAATTCCAAAAGATTTTGGGCAAAGAAAATGAAGCTCTGGCAAGTGTTCAAGTGACAACTGAAAGAGATGAGATGAGATTACTTAAAAGCACTTTGCTGGGAAAGTAGAAACTAAAAATTTCAAAATGAGAGTGAAAGTGCAAGGTGGAAAGAAGATAAAGAGAAAAATAAATTTTCTGCAATAAGAGAAAATACTATAAAGAAAGTCAATCTAAACTGAAAAGAAATAGTGGACTGGGGAAATAAATAGAAGACTTTCAGAATGTGTCTTGAAGGAAAGAATTAGACCAAGGAGATCTCTGTAATAAGAAATGATAGTGTTCAGCTTGGAAACCAAAATTCAAAAGAAACACCAGAAGGATCTTTTGCAATGGGAGAGGAGTGGGAGAAAAAACACTGGACCTAAGTGATTAAAGGCAGTGGAGACTCGGAAGGTGATAATATAAAGAAGATAATAGAACCTTGGGAAGGTAGGAGACTTAAATAATAGACTTGTCAAAATAAAAGTCTCAAAGTCTCAAAGGGACTATCTTACTACAAATGGAGACTAGTGGATACATACAGAAACCTTCTCCAACATAAACTTTTAACTTTATTTACAATATTTTTTTAAAAAAAATATTTTAATTTTAATTTTCATACTTTTCACCCTTAACCCTCCCCCTCCCTTCCCTCAGTTCTTTCTTATCCATAGTCCCAGCCAGGTCAGAGTTCTAGACAATTTTTTTTTAATGTCTTCATTGGCCTTATCTCTTTCTACCCATGCAAAATAAAGTTTCCATTTTTTTCTTATCCTTTCAGCTTTTTCATCCCATGAGATAATATGAGTTATTTCCATGTGTACTTGTTCAAATATATAATCATTCCATCGTTTTAGTGTCCATTTACTTTTATCCTTCCATCCATACTATAGTTGCATGAGCAGCTTTTATCCTAGTCCTTAATACTTCTTGTTCTTCTGTCTTCATCCCTTGAGTTTCTTTAATACCTCTTTCTATTATGTCCCATCCTACCAGCAATTCATTTTTAATTATTCCATTTATATTTTTTCAGTATTAAAGTCCAGAACTTTTGAATCTCCTCACATTCCCACCAAAGATGTGTATACCATCCCACTGCATGACCACAATGCCAGCACTTAGGGCTTAGTCCACCAATCATATATGCCAACTGGGCAGGAGTTCTATACCATTTTAGATATATTTTCCTTTCCATTTCCTGAAACGTCTCTATTTTAATTTTTTGTATCCCTCTCATTATTCCTTCTATTTTTTCATTCGTTAAATTAAAATCATTACTCCATTTATTCTTAATTTGATTCAGCATATATTCCTTATCATCTGACATTAATTTATATATCACCTTTACTCCTCTTAATCCTTTCTCTCTGTATTTCAAAATTATATCTATTTTATTTTCTCTCAGAAACGTTTTTATCTTATCTATTAGCTCACTCCATCTTAACCAATTTTGGGGTCCACCTAGTTGTATTATCTGATTGATTTTAATTAATTCACCCCCTTCTTTATATAAATCTTTTATTTGATTATACCCATTTATTTCTAACCCTTTTGCACCCCTACCTATTACACTTCTTATAGATGCCCATTTTGATATTCCCTGCTTCCACTCTTTCTGCCATCTACTCCATATTTTAAATGCTATTTTCCTGGGTCGTATAGTTTTCTTGCTTACTTCATTTAAATTTGAATCATGTATACCTTCTTTTCCTAGTCCCTTGTTCACCTCATTTTCTAATTTCACCCATTTCTACTCTCTTTGGTCCAATTCTAGTAATTGTTTTATTTGAAAGGCTTCATAATAATATTGTATATTCCGTAGTCCCCATCCCAATTGGTTCTTGTTTATATATACTGTCTTCAATGTTACTCTTACTCTTTTCCCTCCAAAGATCCATTATCTCAGTTCTCTATCCCATCCCTTTAATTGTTGTGTGTGGATCTCCACTGGCTTGTATTAAGTACATTAATTTTGGTAAGATCAAAATCTTAGTTGCTTGTGTTCATTTTGTTATTGATAGATATTTCCCTTTCCATTCCTTAATTTGTCTTCTTATTCTCCTCCATATCTTATCATGATTCCATTTTTAAGACACTCTTCTTTCTTAGTTATTTGAATACCTAAATAGTTTATTCTCCTTTTTTCTAATTGTATCCCTCCTTCCTCTGGTATTCTTTTTTGCTCTGTCAAACTCATGTTCATTAACATTATCTCTGATTTATTCAAATTTATTTCCATTCCTGAAACTGCCTCAAAATCTTTCAAAATTATTTAAAGTTCATATAATGTATCCAGCGGATTTTCTGTGACCAGTAAGATATCATCTGCATACAAATTTATTTTTAATTCTTCATTTCCTATTTTATAACCCTGTATTCTTGCATTATTCCTAATTCTATCTGCTAGACTTTCAATACCAATTAGAAACATCCCTGGCGAAAGAGGACTACCTTAATGGGTACCCCTTTGTAGCTCTACTCTTTTCAATGACCTATTATTAACTCTAATTCTTTCCCCCACACCTGTGTACAGCCTTTGAATTGTTTCTATATATGATTTATTAATTCCATATTTTTCCATTACAGTATATAGATATTTATGATCTATTGAATCAAAAGCTTTATATACATCCAATTTAATTATACCCCACTTTTTCTGTTCCTTTCTAGCCATTATATTTAATATATTTCTAATTGGGTGTGTAATCTGTCTCCCCTTTATGAAACCATACTGGTCCCTATCAATTATCTTAGGTAAGAGTTCATCTAACCTCCTTGCTAAAAGTTTTGTAAAAATTTTGTAATCTTGATTAAGTAAAGAGATTGGTCTATATGAACTAACTTCTTTAGGGTCCTTATTTGGTTTTAAAATTGTTATAATTTCTGCTTCCTTCCATGACTCTGGAATCTTATCTCCACTATGTGGTACATATATGGTACTAATATCTCTTTCAGTTCTTTATAGTATTCTGCTGTTAGTCCATCTTTACCTGGTGATTTTTAAATTTTAATCCTTGTATGACTTCCATTATTTCCTTCTCTGATATCTCCTCTTCCATCTTATTTGACTCATTCTTATTTAATTGAGTGGAAGTCTGTTCTTCCCATTCCTGAACTCTTCTTTTCTTATATATATCTTGATAAAATTCTACAAAGACCTCAGAGATTTTCTCTGTATTATATTCTATCTGTCCTCTTTTATTTTTAATTTCACCAACTCCATGTTTCCCCCATCTCTTTTTAAGATAGTTATCTAGTTTTTTCATTGTATTTATATTAGTCCTTTGAAAATCTCTTTTCACTAAAATTTCTTTTTTCCACAATTCTAGATCCTCTATTTGGTTCAGTTCCTGTTTGGATTGCTTCAACTTTTGTTTTATTTCTATTCTATAGTTTTCCTGTAGCTCTCTCTGGTATTCCTCTATTTCTTTAATCTTTATATCCTTCATTTCTTTTCTTTTCCTATTATAAATTATTTCTTTAGAAATAGCGTGGGCTTGAAGGACAGGCTTAGCCGCATCCCAAACAATTGCATCCTCCGCTGACTCTAAGTTATCCTTAAAATAATTATCCATTACCTTTAGCAATTCCTCCCTTTCTTTTTTACCCCTAAATAGATAATTCTTATATGTCCATTTATATTCCCTATCCATTTTACCTAATCCCAACTCTATGACTACCATGGCATAATCTGAAATCCATATCCCTCCAGTTTTAACTTTGCTTATATTCCAATTATTTATTTATTTCAATAATACATAATCTATATAAGTAAATTTCACCTGCCTGTGAGAGTAGTATGTCAATTGCTGAGTTTCCTTTACCCTGTCATAAATATTAATTAATCCATATCTTTGTAATTCCTTTGACTGCCCTCTTAAGTCCCAGTTCATATCTCATAGAAACATAGAAGACTGGTGGCAGAAAAAGACCTCATGATCCATCTAGTCTGCCCTTATACTATTTTTTGTATTTTATCTTAGGATGGATATATGTTTATCCCAGGCATGTTTAAATTCAGTTACTGTGGATTTACCAACCACGTCTGCTGGAAGTTTGTTCCAAGGATCTACTACCCTTTCAGTAAAATAATATTTTCTCATGTTGCTTTTGATCTTTCCCCCAACTAACTTCAGATTGTGTTCCCTTGTTCTTGTGTTCACTTTCCTATTAAAAACATTTCCCTCTTGAACCTTATTTAACCCTTTGACATATTTAAATGTTTCGATCATGTCCCCCCTTTTCCTTCTGTCCTCCAGACTATACAGATTGAGTTCATTAAGTCTTTCCTGATACATTTTATACTTAAGACCTTCCACCATTCTTGTAGCCCATCTTTGGACCCGTTCAATTTTGTCAATATCTTTTCGGTAGGTGAGGTCTCCAGAACTGAACACAGTATTCCAAATGTGGTCTCACCAGCGCGATCACAATCTCCCTCTTCCTACTTGTTATACCTCTAGCTATGCAGCCAAGCATCCTACTTGCTTTTTCTACCACCCATCTCCAACAATGATTAATTCCCCCTGGTATTGTTCTTCTATTTTCCCAAGCATTGCCCTTAGGAATGTTTTTTGATTTTTATTGGGGAGATAGAGATTTACTAAGGATATGATTCTTCCTTGAACTTTTATTATTAGTAGTATATATCTACCTTCCTTATCTATTATTGTATTTATTACCTGTGCATTAAGATCATCATGCAGTAGGAGGCCAATTCCCCTGCTGCTTGTTTTTGCTCTGGACTCAAATATCGAAGACCATTCATTGACTCTTATCAATAACCTCTTGTCCCTTTGTGGTTTATGTGTTTCTTGAAGGCATAAAATATCAATTTTTCTTTGTTCAGAACATTTTGCAATCTATACTTTTTTCTGTTTGTAGATAGGCAATTCACATTGATACTAGCAATTCTTAAAGCTGTTGAATATAATATCTAAAACCATAAAACCCCACAATAAAAAAATCAATTTGTTATAAAAACAATCATAATCACATACATAGGCACCATTCATACGGTTTGGCCATGATATATATATAATTCATGGCCCCCAGGCCTGTCGGCAAAGCCAGGTCTTTGTGGCCTTATGGAAGGCTGGTAGGGTCGGAGTAGTACAGACATTGGGGGATAGTTGGTTCCATAGAGCTGGGGCAGCCACAGAGAAGGCCCTCCTCCATGGTCCCGCTAACCTGCATTGCTTAGTTGATGGGACCTGGAGGAGGACAACTCTGTATGCTCTTATTGGTCTCTGGGAGGTATGTGGCAAGAGGCGGTCCCGTAAATAGTCTGGTCCTCAGCCATGTATAGGTAATAATCAACGCAGCCTCCAGTTATGATTTACAGGCTGAGACAAGCGGGCAGATGGCAGGGCACATGGGGAATCAACAAGGAAGGCAGGATAGAGAGGTGCAAGCCAGGAGTGAGTCCAACCAGAACACATGCAACACAGTGGGCACACAGCATGGGGGTGCACCCAGAAATGCAATCAGTACACAGGTATGGGCCAGCTCTTCTGCCACAGGTGCACTTACACCAACCACACCTAGCGGTACACAGAGCATGGTTAATACACAAGACGGTAATACACAGGTCCCAACAAAAATGGGAGGGTCACAGATGGAGGCCTCAGGAAGAGATAACCCTGCACCTTCCTCTGACGCAGCTGCTGTGTCATGGGGATATTCCCTCACCATGTTAGGTTTTCATTTACATCAGTCAATCAAAGAAAAAATATGGAGGGGCGATTATGTAGATGTATTCTCCCTCCTGAACAGAGAGGTCCCCAAAAAAGAAAAAGACGAGGAGAGAGGTACTGAAAAACAAAAGAAAACAAAAGTAGATAGGAGCCTGAGCTCTTGGTTATATGGTTATATGATGTACTTCTACGTTGAGATGGAGAAAGACACAAACCAGGCAAAAGCAATAATGAAGTAATAATAATAATAATAATAATAATAATAATAATAATAATAATAATAATAATAATAATTTATTAGATTTGTATGCCGCCCCTCTCCGAAGACTCGGGGCGGCTCACAACAAGCGATAAAACAATATTGTACAGGCACAAATCTAATATTAAGAAAAAACTAAAAACCCTATCAATTAAAAAAACCAAACAGCACATACATACCAAACATAAATTATAATAAGCCTGGGGGAAAGGTGTCTCAAATCCCCCATGCCTGGCGGTATAGATGGGTCTTAAGTAGTTTACGGAAGACAAGGAGGGTGGGAGCAGTTCTAATCTCCGGGGGGAGTTGATTCCAGAGGGCCGGGGCCGCCACAGAGAAGGCTCTTCCCCTGGGGCCCGCCAGACGACATTGTTTAGTTGACGGGACCCGGAGAAGGCCAACTCTGTGGGACCTTATCGGCCGCTGGGATTCGTGCGGTAGTAGGCGGTTCCGGAGGTATTCGGGTCCAATGCCATGTAGGGCTTTAAAGATCATGACCAACAATTTGAATTGTGACCGGAAACTGATCGGCAGCCAATGCAGGCCACGGAGTGTTGTAGAAACGTGGGCGAATCTGGGAAGCCCCACGATGGCTCTCGCGGCTGCGTTCTGCACGATCTGAAGTTTCCGAACACTTTTCAGAGGTAGCCCCATGTAGAGAGCGTTGCAGTAATCGAACCTCGAGGTGATAAGGGCATGAGTGACTGTGAGCAATGACTCCCTGTCCAAATAGGGCCGCAACTGGTGCACCAAGCGAACCTGGGCAAACGCCCTCCTCGCCACAGCCGAAAGATGATGTTCCAATGTCAGCTGTGGGTCGAGGAGGACGCCCAAGTTGCGCACCCTCTCTGAGGGGGTCAGTAGTTCCCCCCCCAGGGTAATGGACGGACAGATGGAATTGTCCTTGGGAGGCAACACCCACAGCCACTCCGTCTTGTCTGGATTGAGTTTGAGTTTGTTGACACCCATCCAGTCCCCAACAGCCTCCAGGCACCGGCACATCACTTCCACTACATGGATACTATAATAAAAACCCGTTATGAATATGATGGCCCCGCATGGTTGCAGTATGACAAAATGTTGCGGATGAGGGCAGCAAATGACAAAAGATTGTCCTGGGACATACTGGTGAATGACATGGACACATGTAACTCATTCCTGACCCTCCCGCAAAGGGGAGCGCATGGAAAGCGGCCATCTGATATTGACAAAAAACAACACGCCAGCCACACCCCACCCTTGGGCGGGGCGGGGCAGGGGGTTCAATACCGCCTGCTTTGCCATGAATTTAACTCCAAGTGTTAAGTATCAAAATGGTTGCACTAATTGGAGGGGTTGGCATACAACATATGCATGCCCCAAGCAGATAAATGGCAGGAATTGTCAAAATAAAAACAATGGACACAGATTTAAGCAGCAGAGTCAGGGAAAAGGGCCCCAGTCCAATTAGATTGTACCGGCTCACCTACTGGCTCCGGGGATATTCGGCTAAAGATCAGGCTAGGGAGCTATGAGAAGGCTTCAGGGATGGCTTCAGGATTCCATACTAAGGACCCAGGAAGGCTTTCCTAACACATAATTTGAAGTCCATAAAGGGTTTAGAGGATGTGGTGCGACAAAAAATAAAAAAGGAAGTCAGAGAAGGCAGGGTAATTGGTCCTTTCCCCAGTCCCCCATTAGATAACCTTAGGGTGTCTCCCCTCAGGGTGGTACCCAAAAAAGCAAAAGGGGAGTTCAGGATAATACACCATCTGTCCTTCCCACCAGGGGAGTCAGTAAATGATTTCATACCTAAAACCTTAACATCTGTAAGATATACATCATTTGACAAGGCAATTCAAATGATTCGTGACTGCAGTAAGGGAGCCCTTATGGGAAAATGCGACATTAAGTCTGCCTTTCACCTTTTATCGGTTCACCCGGATGACTTTGAGCTCCTGGGCTTTTGTCTTGAGGGAGAGTATTACATTGATAGGGCACTCCCTATGGGGTGCTCCATCTCTTGTGCACTCTTTGAGCATTTCAGTTCTTTCCTCGAGTGGACGCATAAGCAATCTACCAAATCAAGCTCAATGGTACACTACTTAGATGATTTTATGGTAGCCGGCTCATCACAAAATTCACAATGTAAGGCATTAATGGATGCATTTGGCACCCTATGTGCAAACCCTTTAGCCAAGGAAAAAACAGAAGGCCCCACCTGTGATCACTTTCCTGGGTATTGAAATTGACTCTATTGCACAGACATGCAGGCTCCCCCAAGAAAAGCTGGCTAAACTTACAAAAAAGATAAATGATGCTTTATTGGCTAGTAGGGTGACACTGAGACAGTTAAAAGAAATTGCAGGTCTATTGAATTTCATTTGCATGGTAGTGGCCCCAGGCAGGGCTTTCGCTTGGAGAATTTTCTCATCGATGAAGGGACTCACCAAGCCTCATCATAGGATATGGCTTAATCAGGGGGGCAAAAGAAATCTTGAGGTTTGGTTAAAATTTTTGAGCCAACACAACGGGGTTTCATTTTGGAGGCAAGAATGCCTTTTAGAGGCTGAATTGCAGGTACACTCTGATGCATCCGGTGGATGTGGTTTTGGTGTGATGCTAGGTAAAAAGCGGTGCCACGCAACTTGGCCAAGCAAATGGCTAAGAAAGGACATCTGCAGAGACCTAATATTTCTACAGTTCTTCCCCATTGTTGTTGCCATTGAGACTTGGGGAGAGGAGTTTAAAGACAAGACTGTATGGTTTTGGTGAGACAACCAAACAGTAGTATAGGCCATTAACTCTCTGTCCTCCAAGAATGACTGCGTTATGCACCTAGTTCGATATTTTGTCAACAGGTGTCTCGAAAGCAACACGCTATTCACAGCCCGCCGCGTCCCAGGGGTTGAGAATGGGATTGCTGATGCGTGGACAGTTGGCCAGGTTTCGAACGCTGTCACCCTGGGCAGACCACACACCACACGAGGTACCGAATTACCTGTCGGAGCTTGGAGAGATGAGGTATCAAGAGCGGTAAGCATGTCTGTAGCTCCAAGTACAAGATGGTCATACGCAAGAGCAGGTATGGAGTTTGGGGATTTTAAGCTCAAGAAAGGACATGAGCAAATTTGCCCCATTCCTATAGAGCACTTATTGGAATTCTGCATAGACAGGTATTGTATGGGCTTAACAGCCAGAACAATACGGGGGAAACTAGCTGGCTTGGCTTTCATAGCCAGAGCTGAGGGTTTCCAGGCCAGGCCAGGAGACCTTAAAGTGCGTAAAATGCTGGAAGGGTGGTCCAGAGAAAGATCCCAAAAGGAGGGTGATTGGCAGAAGCCGCTATCTTTGTCTCAATTAAGATTAGGATTAGCGGATGTTGGAGAACATTTTGCTTCTTGCCTTATGAGCCGTTTTATTTCACGCAGTTGCCACTACACCGTTTTTTGGTGCATTTTGGATCAGCGAGGCTTTGGCATCATCTCGCTATGATAAGTCATTCAGCGCTTTCTGTAACAACAATCATGTCATTAGCAGTGAAGGGGTACAGCTGCATCTTAGGCAATCCAAATTGACCAGATGTGCAATGGGAACTTGGTTAACCTTTCGGGCACATCCTGTAAAGAAATATGCCCGGTGTTGGCATTGACACAGGTTAAAGTATACAGGGGTAACAGCAAAGGGTAGCTCTTTTGCCATCAGAACGGGTTGCCACTGACAAAATATCAGTTCTGGGCGGTCACAAAAAAGGCCCTGCACAAAGTCGGGGGGAACCCCCAAAACTTTGGGACACACTCTTTCAGGATAGGGGCAGCTTCCTTCGCAGCACCAGCAGGTTGCCCACCTGAACAGATAAAGGCCATAAGCAGATGGAAATCCACAACATACAAAGGCTACATCAGGACACTGGAATAGATACCACGGTTGACTCAGGATATTAACTCTGTGTTGTTTCTCTTATTGTTACAGGTCATGGCCCTGCCCCGTGATGCTGCGTGCAAATTTCAAGAGAATTGCCCGCTGTTCTACCCACTGTTTTGGTGTGTGGCCATAGCATGGTCTTTTGGGCCAGAAGACAAGCTGTGAATTCTCACTGGGGAATGCAGCTGTCACTAAGTTAATGGGGCAAAGTCAAATGGTTTGGGTGCCGAGGTCTTCGGTGGGATGGGCTTTTGCCTGTACTGAGAGGTTGAAGCCATGGAAGGGCCAGACCCAGATGGTTGATGTTGCACATTAGTGGCAGCAATCTTAGATTTCTTAATAATAATAATAACAATAATAATAACAACAACAATAGCAACAACAACAACAATAACAACAACAACAATAATAATAATAATAATTTATTAGATTTTTATGCCGAAGACTCGGGGTGGCTCACAACAATAATAAAAAACAATGTTATAGGGAAACAAATCTAATATTAAAAAAGAAGCATATAAAACCCTATCATATTTAAAAACCAAACAACACATACATACCAAACATAAAATATAAAGAGTCTGGGGGAGAGGTGTCTCAACTCCCCCATGCCTGGTGGTATAGGTGGGCCTTGAGTAGTTTACGAAAGACAAGGAGGATGGGGGCAGTTCTAATCTCCGGGCGGAGTTGATTCCAGAGGGCTGGGGCCACCACAGAGAAGGTTCTTCCCCTGGGGCCCGCCAAATGACATTGTTTAGTCAACGGGACCCGGAGAAGACCAACTCTGTGGGACATTATCTGTCACTGGGATTCGTGCGTTAGCAGGCGGTTCCGGAGGTATTCTGGTCCAATGCCATGTAGGGCTTTAAAGGTTATAACCAACACTTGTATTGTGACAGGAAACTGATCAGCAGCCAATGCAGGCCACGGGGTGTTGTAGAAACGTGGGCGAATCTGGGAAGCCATACGATGGCTTTCGCGGCCACGTTCTCCATGATCTGAAATTTCTGAACACTTTTCAAAGGTAGCCCCATATAGAGAGCATTGCAGTAATAGAACCTCAAGGTGGTGAGGGCATGAGCGACTGTGAGCAATGACTCCCGGTCCAAATAGGGTCGCAACTGGTGCACCAGGCGAACCTGGGCAAACACCCTCCTTGCCACAGCCGAAAAATGATGTTCCAATGTCAGCTGTGCATCGAGCAGGACGCCCAAGTTGCGAACCCTCTCTGAGGGGGTCAGTAGTCCCCCCCCAGGGTGATGGATGGACAGGTGGAATTGTTCTTGGAAGGCAAGACCCACAGCCACTCTGTCTTGTCTGGGTTGAGTTTGAGTTTGTGACACCCATCCAGGCCCCAACAGCCTCCAGGCACCGGCACATCACTTCCACTGCTTCGTTGACTGGACATTGGGTGGAGATGTGTAACTGGGTATCATCGGCATATTGATGATACCTCACCCCATGCCCTTGGATGATCTCACTCAGCGGTTTCATGTAGATATTGAATAACAGGGGGGAGAGGACCAACCCCTGAGTCACCCCACAAGGGAGAGACCTAGAGGTCGACCTCTGACCCCCCACTAACACCAACTGGAGAGGTAGGAGGAGAACCACTGGAGAACAGTGCCTCCCACTCCCAGCCCCTCCAGCTGGCGCAGAAGGATACCATGGTCGATGGTATCGAAAGCCGCTGAGAGGTCAAGAAGCACCAGGACAGAGGACAAGCCCCTGTCCCGGACCTGCCAGAGATCATCCATCAACGCGACCAAAGCAGTTTCCGTGCTGTAGCCAGGCCTGAAACCCAACTGTTGAGGCCTAGATAATAGGCTTCTTGCAAGGACTGCTGGAGCTGGAGCGCCACCACTTTCTCAACAACCTTCCCCATAAAGGGAAGGTTGGAGACTGGATGATAGTTGTTGAGAATGGCTGGGTCCATGGAAGACTTCTTGAGGAGGGGGTGCACAAGTGCCTCCTTGTAGGGAGCCGGGAAGGACCACCTCCCCAAAGAAGCGTTGACAATCTCCTGGACCCAGCTCCGTGTCACCTCTCAGCTGCCCGAAACCAACCAAGAGGGACAGAGTGGCTGTGGGTTTTGCTCCCAAGGACAATTCCATCTATCCACCCATTACCCTGGGGGGGGGGTAATTATTGACCCCCTCGGAGAGGGTCCGCAACTTGGGCATCCTCCTCAAGAGTGGGCCTTTTCCAGGTCCCATCGACTAAACAATGTCATTTGGCGGGACCCTGGGGGAGAGCCTTCTCTGAGGAGGCCCCGACCCTCTGGAACCAGCTCCCTCCGGAGATTAGGATTGCCCCATCCTCCTTGCCTTTCGTAAACTTCTTAAAACCCACCTCTGCCATCAGGCATGGGGAAAATGAATCATCTCCCCTAGCCTATATAGTTTATGCATGGTATGTTTGTGTGGATGTATTGTTTTAAATAAGGGGTTTTTAGATATTTTAATTATTAGATTTGCTATTGTACATTGTTTTTTACTATTGCTGTAAGCCGCCTCGAGTCTACGGAGAGGGGTGGCATACAAATCTAAATAATAATAATAATAATAATAATAATAATAATAATAATAATAATAATAATAATAATAATAATAATAATTGCAAAAGGCCGCTTTACTGGGATCGGCAAACATAATTTGCCGCTACATCACGCAGTTCTAGGTGCTTTGGAAGCGCCCGACTGATGAAATACGAAGTCTAGTTTGCTGTGTTGTACTGATAATAATAATAATAATAATAATAATAATAATAATAATAATAAACCCCGAGTCTTATTTTGGGGGGAAACCCAGTAATAAGGAAGAATTAACAACTGACATGGGTTAAAACAAAACCTGATATTCTGTGGAAGCCCAGTAACTGGATTTTTTTAAATCAAACATTCACTGAGTCCATGATGCAGTTGAAGTTATAGACTCATGGTATAGCCAGGAACTGACACAAGGATTTCTTTATATGTAATAGAGCTCGGTATAGACCAATGTTTCTCACGTTGGAAATTTTAAGATATGTGAACTCCCAGAATTCCCCAACCAATATGGAGCTGAAGAACTCTCACCATAAAGTTGTGATGGTTGAGAAACACTACCATGGATTGAAGATGTGAACTGGAGACAGAAATGAAAGCAATTGATTTTATTTCTCTTGGAATAGAGCAGAAATGGGAAGATGTTTTAGTATCCAGATATCTCTAGTTGCATCTCAGTAGGAGGTGATGATTAAATGATCTCTATTCTCAGGACGTCATGGGAAGCAGAAGTGAAAAGTGGAAATGAAGATGATTGTGCATCATAGATGGATTGGTTTTGAGAGATTGGAAAATAGAAATACTCTTAGTTATTAAGGAATTGATTCCAAAATATAGCAGATTTGAGTGGATCAAAAATAATACACTTCCAAGTAAATCAGATTCATACCTTTGTTTTAAAAATAAGTATCAAGCCAACTAACAATATATCTCCCTTAATCTGCATTTCTGCTTAAGTAAAACAGAGAAAACTGTTGAAGGACAAAGTTCTATATTATACACATTTCTATGCTATAGAATTGCTGTTTATATTTGCTTTTTAAGCAAATCCACTGTCTCTCATCTCTTCATGCCAAAAGATATAACAGAAGATTAAAATAGAAAATAGCTCTGAAAATGTTTGACATTGTAATGTATGCACTTTTCATGATCTTCAGAAGCAGGTTATAAAAATCAGAATATGTTACGATAAAATTTGGATTTATGTTGTTGTCTTCCAAGTCTTTATTGCTATACTTGGCTAGCTTCTGACTGTGGCTGCAAGATATTAGTTGCTGTGTATTAAAAAGGGAACAGAAGAGAGTAATTTCTGCACATGTGGATTTGCTGCACATCATGCACTGAAAATCACAATCTGGCCAATATATGTGTTTCCAACAAATAAAAACAACAAGACCCAATATTATTCTGATATGATAATACATCAGTGTGCCTTTGGAGAAAGTAAAGTCTCATTTTATGCACCTCTTTATCAGCTATACTTCCAGACTCTTTATACCTCCTCTAGGTAGCCTTTTTTTCATTGACTATAGCCCTTACATCATTGCTAAGCCATAACGGTTTCTTCTTCCTTTATATGTAAGACAAATAACTAAACTTTAGTTATTTGTCTTACATATAATCCAGTGGCTTTTAAGATGGCCTTTTTTAATACAGTCCACTGGGTGCTCACTCCTGCCATTTTATCCCTCCCCTTTAATTCATTATTTAAATATTCCCCCATTGCATTAAAATTTATTTTTCTGAAATCCAGTACTTTGGTTGCAGTATAGGATTGCTCACAATCAGTTTTTACATCAAACCACAAACATGGATGGTCACTGCAACCTAAATTTTCTCCCACCTTGACCTCTGAAACCCAATTCCCATTCATAAAAACTAAATCTAGAATATTCTCCCCTCTAGATGGTGTCTTAACCAGCTGTGCCAGAGCTGCTCCTGTAAAGGCCTCTACTATATTCTTACTTTTGCACGTAAGAGCACTGGGGATATTCCAGTCAACATCAGGCATGTTGAAATCACACATAACCACAATATCCCCCTTCACTGCCGTTTGGGTAATTTCATCCACCATCTTGTTGTCATGTTCCTCAGATTGCCCTGGAGGCCTATAGATCACCCCAATTCTAATGACAGAACCTTCTTTATTTTGCATGCAAATCCAGAGAGTCTCCAGATCTTTACATGTATTTTGAATTAGTGTTGTTTTTATACTTTCTTTAACATAAATGGCTACTCCACCTCCCCTTCTCTCTATTCTATCCTTCCTATACAGTGCATATCCTGGTATAGACATTTCCCATTCATTAGAATCCTTAAATCATGTCTCAGTTATGGCAACCAGATCCAAATTATCTCTAGATATTATGGCCATTAACTCACAGAGCTTGTTGCTCAAGCTTCAAGTATTCATGCACATTACCTGAAGAACATTATTTTCATTATTAGTTTGCCCCTTATCATCAACAACTACATCTATTTTATTTGCATAAGCCTCCAGAAACTGATTTATCCTCATTGGTTGGGGACAGAAATCATCCACATCAGTTACATCTCTGTCCCCTTAACTAGTTTAAATGTCTGTCCAAAAAAGTTTTGAATTCCTCACCGAGCACCTGGGTACCTCTGTATGATGGATGCAAACCATCCCTCTTAAACAACTCCCTATTAGACCACCTACTGACATCATGATTTACATAGCCAAAACCTTAATTCTCTGCCTTAAAAATTAACTGCCTTGGAAATGGCCCTGGGTTGGGCAAAGAGGCAAAAAGGAAGCTGTGACGCTCCTTCAATATACCAGGGGGATCCGACAAGAAGAAAATATATATATATATATATATATATATATATATATATATATATATATATATATATATATATATATATATATATATATCACATGTTTAAGCTGAATTTGAAAATTAAGGGAGACTAGGATAGTCTCACTGGGATATTCCTCACTGGGATTTGAACTTGCAGCCTTTGCCTTGTAAGCCTACAGTATCCAATTATTTCAGCTCTTTCCCAGGGAAGGGATATATGTTTTTTTGTGTTGAATCACCCTGGTATATTGAAGGAGCATCACAGCTTCTTTTTTGCCTCTTGGCCCATATATGTGTGTTGTGTTTGTGTGTGTGTGTTTATACACACATGCCTTGTTTCCTCTATAATTAAACATGTCCCGATACTTGACAGGGCTTTTCAGGACATGCCTTGAAATAAGCCCTGTCCTGAAATAAGCCAGCCAAATACTATCCAGAGGAAGGGGAGACATGCTGGGAGCCTCTTTTTCTCCAGGGGGCACTCTTTTGGCTGGGAGAATGAAAGCAAGAGAGAGGCAGGTGCACACTCTGCGGGATTAGCTTGGCTCACCTGGGCTTTGCTTACATCAGTTTGAAATGCTCTCCTGCCTGTGAAGAACAGGAGGTCAGTATCAATCCCATCATTTCAGGCAAAATGCTGCCCAACGCAGCTCAGAACAGTTGAGCCAGTCCTGTGGGGATGCCATTTCTCACTTACTCTCTCTCTCTCTTTCCCAGCCCAAAGAGTGCCCATCGCAGAAAGACCAGCTCCCAGCCAGGGGAATGAGAGCAAGCCCCCTTGGCTCTGCCTCCTGCTACTGGTGCCTCCTTTGCTCAGCTGCCACTGCACAGCTCTGCTGCCGCTGCCTCTTTGCTTGTCTGCCACTACTCCTTCAGCTCTGTCACTTCGTCTTTGGCTGTGCCTATCTCTGCCACCTCCCTCGCTCACTCACCTGCTGCAGAAAGTGCCCCCCCCCCCGCAGGACTAGCTCAGCTCCTCTGGGCCTCTGCATATGCCAGTTTGAAATGAGCTCCTGCATGCAAAGAACAGGAGGAGAGCATTGATCCCTTCATCACAGGCAGGAGCACATTTTAAAATGCTGCCAAAGGCACCCCAGAGCAGCCAGGCCTGTCCAGCAAGAGAAGGAGGCAGAGCCGAAGGGGCAGCAACAAGGATGCCTGCTTCCCAAACTTTGCACTCATCTGGGCTCTGCCTACTCAGTTTGAAAAGCCCTCCGGTTTGTGAGCCCACAAGTAGATGTCTCTGTCCTCACCCTTTTGGCTCCACAACTAGCCCCTTCACCTCCATCTCCACCTTTCGCTGCTGCCTCCTTCACTTGATCTCTGGCTCGGGTCTGTTACCCTCTACCTCCCTCCTCGCAACCTTCAGATGGGGGATGTAGGATGCAATCTCATGTCTTACTCCACCCGACTTGCCACCCCCAAATTCTGCCCTCATCCTACCTGACACTTGTACCTCTGTTGTGTTCCTCAGCATTGTTTCCAGGGCAGTTCATTCTAAAAGAATTGTCTTGCAAGTCTAAGCATCAAGTAATAAGTTTTTGTTGTGTTTTATAGTTTTTTGGCACTATACTATAACACTGGCTGAAGGGAACTTTTGATTGGATGAGAGTTATCTTGATGTTCCCATGTGTGAATATGTATGTCTGAGAAAGCTCATAGTTCATATTCCATTGCCTTGGTTATCTGAAAGTAAGATATATCCTACTAATAAAGCCCACTGCAACAATATCGCCAAAAAAGCTTCCAGAGTTGTTAACCTGATCCTACGCAGCTTTTGCTCCGGCAATCTCACACTACTCACAAGAGCCTACAAAACCTATGCCAGACCCATTCTCGAATACAGCTCATCTGCCTGGAACCCACACCGCATCTCAGACATCAACACTCTCGAAAACGTCCAAAGATACTTCACCAGAAGAGCCCTCCACTCCTCCACTCGAAACAGAATACCCTACGAAAATAGACTAACCATCCTGGGCCTTGAAAGCCTAGAACTACGGCGTCTAAAACACGATCTAAGTATTGCCCACAAGATCATACGCTGCAACGTCCTTCCGGTCAATGACTACTTCAGCTTCAACAGCAACAACACAAGAGCACACAACAGATTCAAACTTAATATCAATCGCTCCAAACTTGACTGCAAAAAATACGAGTTTAACAATCGAGTTGTCGAAGCGTGGAACTCATTACCGGACTCAATAGTGTCAACCCCCAATCCCCTACACTTCTCCATTAAACTCTCCACGATTGACCTCTCCCGATTCCTCAGAGGCCAGTAAGGGGCGTATATAAGTGCACTGATGTGCCTATCGTCCCCTGTCCAATTCTCTTTTCTTACCTCTTTTATCTTATATATTCTCTCCTCTATATATATTCTCTTCCTATCCACTTCCCTTCTTTTTACTTCCTATCTTTATATATATATTCCTAATGTATATTCTCTCTCATATGTATTGTATATTGGACAAAGAATAAAATAAAAAAATTAAAAAAAACAGATTTGCCCAGAATCCTAAAGAGCTTTTTCTGAGTAGATATCCTTGGGCTAGATGGATCCCAGAGTAGATATCCCTGGGCTAGAAACTTTAGATTGCATAACCTCATATAGTCATTAGATGGTAATAAAGCATTCTCTCTCTCCACCCCCCCTTCTCTTCCAACCTCTCTTGTAAAGCTTATTTTTTTTGTGGAATGAGTGACTCTAATGTAACTATAAGAGGCAACTACTGCCTATATCTTCTACATTCAACCAAAGGGCTTACCAGCCATGGATACCATTATGCTCCTCTTATTTCTGCCAATAGCACTGTCACACTGCAAGTTTTTCCCTTCTGGATACATGTGCAACATTGGGTCAACATTGCTTTTATTAGATTGTTTGATCACTCTCTTCCACCAAAGACTCCAATGTTACCAGTTACAATATTGTTCCCACTCCACTTATGAAATTTAATTATCTGATATTGATCCGATATTATATAATTCATGTCAAGTATGAAATAATCTGAATACTCTTCCCCTGCACATCCTGAAATGGAGATATTATTAAAATACAAAAAATAAAGCAAGGACAACTGTGACCTGAAAGTTGATTCCTTCACTATTAAGAAAGTACTGTCCAAATGTCCATATTTACAGTCCTGTGTTGCTCTCCTTCTATGTACTCTGAGCTTTTGGCCTATCTAACGTTATATTTTAATGGATTTCTGGAAATGCAAAAAACCTCACTTTGCTTTTATTTCAGAAATATATTGGGATGCATCTGCATATTGGTTTTTTTTTTCTCCCTCCAGCTCACATCATAAAGAAGCAATGATGCTCATACTGGTATCAGAAATATATATATATACATTTCACTCTCTGAGGCTTTCTTTGAATAAAGAAATTCCAAACTGAGCTTCTTAAAACATCAATGTTGTATATTTTTCCCCTGATATATGTATAAATCTTTATAATGTTGCACTTTACAAGCAGAACTCTTGCATCTTTTTTGATTGGTAATCACAAAGTTTTCTATTAATGCAGGAAAAAATGTAAAGAGCATAAACATTTTGCCATCTCTCTCTATGTAGATGTCCATCAGCAGCAGCTTTAAGCATTCTTTATGTCTCACCCATATTACGTTTTAAAGGCTTATAAGGGAGAAAACAGTATCAGAAAACCAACTTCAATGACTTACATTTGATGGATAAATCCTGCCATCTTGGATATTGGATGTACACAAGTTACATTTCATCACCATCATAATTCTGTGCCAATAAAAGGACAAAATTGCCTCCATCTGTTTTTCCCATTCTGTCCCCAATGGCTAGGCTATTTTAGTGTAGGCTAAAATAGAGATGGGGAGTTTATAGTTGTGCGTTGTAGAAACTGAGCCATAGTTTTTGCATATTGTGGAAACTAGGCCAAGCATATTAAGCCCTAATATGGTTTAATTGTTTAGGCATAGCAGGTTAGGTGAACAGAACCATTGAATTTTGTTGTCCCTGGTTTAGGGTATTGTGTATAGTATGAACCCAGCCATCCTTTTTTATTTTTAAATGATGCTTCTGGAATAAATTAAAGGCAAAATATTTTAAAACACATCAAACAAAGCAGAATGTCTGGAGTGAATAGCAAAAATAAGTATTTGGAAAGTGACTAAACTTTTCCTAGATCCATTGCATATCATACCTGTTTTCTAACATCCATAAGATAATTGGAGTTTGATTGAATTTATCTGGATACATATATTTCTGGACAGACCTATAGCGCATTACTGAGATATGGTACTTTTCTCCCAAAGGATACTTGTGAGTTTAAAATAAGTTCTATATTTATCCAATACTTCCCAAAGTGTCTGGTGCCCTCCAAATAAGGTTTGAATTATGGAAAATGAAACCTAGCCCAGTTGGATTGGAAGTCTGTTTGGATTGCATTTAAATGAAAAATACAATACCAGAATGCTACTGAAACATAGATTTTTGCCCCACTACCTTATGGTTACTTCTGTCTTCAACCCCGCTATTGTGAAGCATTGTTTCAAGGAGAATCTGGAAAGAAAGAGTATTCTGAGTGGATAAAACAGATTAGGTATGTTAAGTCTAAATATATTGGCTAAAAGTGAATTTTCGTTATTTAGACATGTTGCTTTATCTTGATACTGTGTCATAATTTTTAATCTCTCTTTTAAGATCTGATATTTGGGCTTTTATGGTTTCATCTTTCATTTTCATTTCTTTTGTTCTGTGAATGTTATGTTTGAAAGTAGTTGAATGCACAATGCTCTGAAAATAACAACAACAACAACAACAATAATAATAATAATAATAATAATAATAATAATGATGATGATAATGGGAAGCGCCCGACTGGTGATGAAATACGAAATCCAGCATAGTAATCTCGTTTGCTGTGTTGTACTGAAATAATAATAATAATAATAATAATAATAATAATAATAACAACAACAACAACAACAACAACAACAACAACAACATGCTGTGGATATTGCCTATCTGGACTTCAGCAAAGCCTTTGATATGGTTCCACACAAAGAGCTGATAGATAAATTAGTGAAGATTGGACTTAATCCCTGGATAGCTCAGTGGATTTGCTGCTGGCTGAAGCGTAGACAACAGAGAGTTATTGTTAATGGCGAGTATTCTGAGCAGAGACAGGTTACAAGCGGTGTGCCACAAGGGTCTGTTCTGGGTCCTATTCTTTTTAATATGTTTGTGAGTAACATAGGGGAAGGTTTGGTAGGAAAGGTCTGCCTATTTGCTGATGACTCTAAAGTGTGCAATAGGGTTGATATTCCTGGAGGCATCTGTAATATGGTAAACGATTTAGCTTTACTAGGTAAATGGTCAAAGCAATGGAAATTGCAGTTTAATGTTTCCAAATGTAAAATAATGCACTTGGGGAAAAAGAATCCTCAATCTGAGTATTGTATTGGCAGTTCTGTGTTAGCAAAAACTTCAGAAGAAAAGGATTTAGGGGTAGTGATTTCTGACAGTCTCAAAATGGGTGAACAGTGCAGTCAGGCGGTAGGGAAAGCAAGTAGGATGCTTGGCTGCATAGCTAGAGGTATAACAAGCAAGAAGAGGGGGATTATGATCCCGCTTTATAGAGCACTGGTGAGACCACATTTGGAATACTGTGTTCAGTTCTGGAGACCTCACCTACAAAAAGATATTGACAAAATTGAACGGGTCCAAAGACGGGCTACAAGAATGGTGGAAGGTCTTAAGCATAAAACATATCAGGAAAGACTCAATCTGTATAGTCTGGAGAACATATCAGGAAAGACTCAATCTGTATAGTCTGGAGAACAGAAGGAAAAGGGGGGGACATGATCGAAACATTTAAATATGAGATGATGCTGGATAGCTCATTCATTCTTTGCCTTTGCTTGTGGAGGGAGCATTTTCTGCTTCATGCTGCTATGTGTGGTTTGTTGTTTATTTCTGCTTTGTGCTTGTAAATATGTATATATGTAAATAATACTTGTTTAGCATACTAAGTCTGTGTCGTTACTGGCTGTATCACATATTTATACTCTTACCAAAAACTCTGCTCGGCGTTTATCGAAGGACTCACAGCCTAGCTGCTCTGAGACATACTAACATTGGTTATGGACCCAGTGCTGGCAGAGAAAATTGTGGCTTATTAATGAGTGGTTTAATTTATCCAGCATTGTATCACAGTTAGTATGTTTATTGTAACAGTATTATTATTAAGATGGCAACGTTCCAGTCCAGTAAAGCTTTCTCCATTGCCCAGTTGGATGGAAGCAACTACAGCACATGGTCTGTTAAATGTACTATGTTGTTGCAATGTGAAGGACTGTGGAATATTGTTGCTGAACCCCTCCCAATTTGGCTGCCTTTGATCCTGATGTGGAAGAGGATGCCAAGAAGAGAAAAGACTTTATCTGGGACAAGGATAAGGCTCGCAGTTTAATTGGCCTTATGCTTGCAGACCAGCAACTAACTCACATTTGTGGTGAGAGCTCAGCTGCCAAGTGTTGGGACATTTTGCGGAGGATATATGTGTGGGACAGTGTTGGAGCACATATACAATTAACAAGGAAACTTTTTCATACCCGTTTAGCCCAGAATGGAGATATGCTAGCTCATTTGACTGTGATGAAAGAGATTTTGGCAGAGCTGCATGAAAAAGAGCTTTTTTTTTTTCAGAAATTCATCAAGTGTACATTAACTTATCTTTGCTTAATGACAGCTATGATGCTTATGTATCATTGTTAGGTGTGCTGTCCAAAGATGAACTTACTTTTATCTAAGACTACTGGGCATCTACTGGAAGAAGCAAATCTGCGTAGAGAGCATTTGCAGTTTAAAGAAGAAAAGCCTTTTGTACCTAGAAACATTTGTGTTAGAACTTGTTACAATTGTAAAAAACAAGGACATATCATATTTTGTCAACGAAAAGAAGAGCCTGGTGATATCTTTGTGGCTGCCAGGAATGTAAAACAAACCAAGAATGTTAAAAGTGATTTATGGATTGTTGATAGTGGGTCTACGCATTGTTTAATCAATGAAAAGAAATATTTTGAGAAGCTAAATGCCAGTAGGGAAAGTATTTGTTTAGCTAACGGCTAGAAAATTAATGCTTCTGGGGAGGGGAATGCTCACTGTCTGTGTCTTAAAGAAGCAGTATTCTCATTATATATTCCTCAGGTGAAGTATAATCTGCTGTCTGTTAATGTATTAACCAAGATGGGTTATACTGTATTATTTAAAAATGACTATTGCATTATTGAAAAAGAGGGGTGTAAAATTGTTACTGAGTTTAAAGATGGTTTATAGAATAGAATAGAATTTTTATTGGCCAAGTGTGATTGGACACACAAGGAATTTGTCTTGGTGCATATGCTCTCAGCGTACATAAAATAAAATATACATTTGTCAAGAATCATGTGGTACAACACTTAATGATTGTCATTGGGGTCAAATAAGCAATGAAGAAGCAATATTAATAAAAATCTTAGGATATAAGCAACAAGTTATAGTCATACAATCCACATGGGAGGAAATGGGTGATATATGTAAATGTAGGAAAACAAGCAAAAACAAATGCCATGTTTAACAATGTAAAACTGCATGATAATTGTATCCATCTTATGCACAGAAAAATGGGGCATTTGAATTTTCAATCAGTGAAATAGACAATTGGGCTTGTTGATGGTATCAAACTTAAATCATATTCTAGCTATGTAGATTGCAACATTTGCCATGAAGAGAAAAGCAAGGTTACTCCTGCAAGGTTTTAAAACTAAAACTATCTTGAAACTAGTGTTTATTGATGTAATAAGTCCATTGAGAACAACTAGTTATGATGGTTCACGGTTTATTCTAAGCATTGTGGATCATTATTCCAGGTTTGGCTTTGTATATGCAATGAAAATGAAGGCAGATACTTATAGGTTGTTTAGTAACTGGCTGAAATTTGTGGAAAGAAAAATGAATAAGAAGGTTTTTAGTGTGGTCTCTGATAATGGTACAGAATTTACAAACAAGAGATTTGTTGACTTGCTGAAGGATTCTGGTATAGAACATAGGCTGTCTGCACCTTATAGGCCAGTGCATAATGCATTTGTTGAGAGGAGAGGCCAAATGCTACAGGCCATGATGAGAACCATGATAAGGGATTCTGGTTTGTCAGGACAGGTGTGGTCTGAGATGTTGCTATGTGTGAATATGGTCTTAAATAATGTTGTTCACTCAGCTACTGGAGAGATGCCATTCACAAGGTGGTATGGTAGGAAGCCTGACTTGAGCTATCTTCATGTGTTTGGAGCACCAGCATGGATGCAGGTTAGAAGAAAAGGTCAACATAGAGCAAGGTTGTTGTATTTTGTTGGTTATCACAATAACCATAGATCTTTTAAATTCTGGGATAAGAACACTGGTGTGTGCAGCTATAGTACAAGCACCAAGTTCCTGGAACATACTGGATGGAATAGGGTGGAGCATCCTGAAGGGACAAGTAAAGAAGTCGTCATTCAGTCTCCATTGTTTATAAAGAAGAAGGATAGTTGTCAGAGACTGTCTAGCAGTGCTGGAAGCGAGTCTGAAGGGTCAGGTGATGAGGAGTTATCAGCTGAGAAAACTCCTGGTACTAGTAAAAGTGCTCCAATAGTGGATATTAAGAGTGAATTGAAGGAAGAGTCAATGCCAAGTGCTAGCGATATTGCTGTTCCAAGGAGAGGTTCTAGGATTAGGAAGGAACCTGTTAGGTGCAAGGCTAATGTAGCATGTACAGCTGTGGAACCATCACATTATGGAGAACTTAAAATGTTTCTGGATAGTGAGAAGAAGCATTGGCATGGTGCTATGAAAAAAGAGTTAGCTGCCATGAAAGAGTTGGGAGTTTATGAAGAAGTTCAGTTGCCTCCTGGAGAAT
Source organism: Erythrolamprus reginae (assembly GCF_031021105.1). Classification (NCBI taxonomy): domain Eukaryota; kingdom Metazoa; phylum Chordata; class Lepidosauria; order Squamata; family Dipsadidae; genus Erythrolamprus; species Erythrolamprus reginae. Next base: position 49,756,771 of record NC_091963.1, read on the forward strand.
TTAATTGGGTCTATAAAGTCAAGACTGGATCCAATGGTGCTATTAAATATAAAGCAAGAAGAAGGCAAGAATTAAAATAAAAAATTTACAAGATCACAGATCTAGAGGAGGCTTCAGCCTCCCCAATTTCTACTTATACTACCAAGCAACCATTCTAACTAAAATCAAGGACTGGATAACTCTTCGAAATACTCGATTGCTCACCCTAGAAGGATTTGATCTACAAATGGGGTGGCATTCATTCTTAATAATGGATATAAATAAAATTCCAAATTATTTCAAAAACACAGTATAATAAATACTCTAATAACAACATGGTGCCAGATTAAAAAAATTCACTACTTAGCAATCCCAAAATGGGTATCCCCTAATAAAACATTAATATACCCAACTGCAGTTTCCACACCCCAGATCATAACATACCCTACATTACTTGATATGGACAACAATATTCTTACCAAAAAACAATTAGAAGAAAAGAGCATAAATTTAAACTGGTTAACATATATGCAGATAAACAACAAATATAACTATCATAAGAATACTTTTGGTTTCCAACATAATAACCCCATAGATGAAATATTGCTAGCACTAAATCCAAAAATGATATCCAAATTATGCAGCTACTTACTAAAACAAGACACCATAGAAGAACAGGTTAAAGGAGGTATGATTGCATGAGTGCAAAACTTTAGCTATGTAATAAATCTTCCAGAATGGGAGAAATTATACACAATTAACTATAAATTAACGTTAGCAGCATCGTACAAAGAGAATCCATTTAAAATAATCTATAGATGGTCGGCCGAAATGTGGCCTCCAGGAAGGACATCTTTGTGACATCAAAGCTCCGCCCATGGAATTCCCTATTGGGATTCCCCACCTCCTTTCCAGCCTCCAGATCGGCTAAAAACGCCGCCACCGATTGCAAAAACGGTGCGCCGCCGAGCGGCGGCACCTAGCTGTAACCTTCTGAAACAGCCAGGCGCTTCTCGGCGACCTCCGGAACCTGAACCCGAAAAGTTCGGGTTTGGGTTCGGGTTCGGGAGAATGCAGAGAAGCCCCCTTGCTGTTTAAGGAGGTGACAGGCGGGCGGCGGCGCTTCTCAGCGGCCTCCCGAACCCGAACCCAAAAAGTTCGAGTTTGGGTTCGGGTTCGGGAGAACGCCGAGAAGCCCCCCGGCTGTTTTAAAAGGGGACAGCCGGGTGGCAGCAACCAGTGGAGCGCCATTTTGCGATCTGCGGTGGGTTCGTAAGGCAAAAAAAGTTCGTAAGAAGAGGCAATTTTTTTTTGAACCCTGGATTTGTATCTCGAAGTGTTCGTATCACGAGGGGTTCATATCACGAGGTATTACTGTATACTGATAAGATGTCAATGAATAATCAGTTAAAGACTAATGGAAATTGTTTTTATATATGGTAAATGGAGCAAAGTTATCCTGTTCACAAAGATGGAAAGATTCAGATAAACCAATAATGGATGAATAGTTGGAGAAGGTGACAAAATTTTCAGAAATTATATAATTAATTTACTTGATTAAGGAAAAGACAACAATTGTATTTATTAATCACTGGATGTATTGTTAAAAATGGAAAATTGGTAATTTTGGGATGGATATTACAAAGGCTAAAATATGGGTAGAAGGAAATAATGATGTAGCCTTATTCAAAGAATACAAATGATACATTTCTCTAAAGAAGATCAAATGCTGCATCTTTATATTTTTATCTATATCTTTTCTTTTTTATCTATTCACCATTTTCTTCCCTCTTTTCTCTTTTTCTTAAATTCTTCAATTAAATTAATAAATAATTTTAAAAATCTCAGTAAGATCAATGACATTTATATTGTGGAGAAAAACTTGCTGTCCTGATGTTTTTGAACTGAACTATCTATTCACCACTTTCTTCCCTCTTTTCTCTTTTTCTTAAATTCTTCAATAAAATTAATAAATAATTTTAAAAATCTCAGTAAGATCAATGACATTTATATTGTTGAGAAAAACTTTCTGTCCCAATGTTTTTGAACTGAAATTCCTACCAAACCTAATGATAAATAGCAATGGACTAAAAGAGTAGTATTCTAAAACACCAAAAACAAGAGACTAGATCTATCTCTAATCCAAAGTCTTCAAAGCATGTCTTTGAATAATAGTTAAATGTCAGCAATAACAAACAAGCTATGTCAAATTATGTCACAATGCAGGAGATGGAAATTAATTACCTAATGCTTCTCAGATATAATTGAAAGTGGGTTGAGGAAGATGAAGGGCCAATTGATATGACTATATAATATTTATCTCTGAGAAGCCTTGATCTTACAAGGTGATATGTATAGGGCTCAACCCAATATGGCACTTCAACATATGGTTAATTTGAAATACTTGAGCGATTCCATTAAGTCCAAATATATCCTCATAAACTTAAGACCAGGTGATGGGCTTCTGCTGGATCAAGTACCTTACAACTAAATTAACAAACAGAACATTTGTCTCAGAAATAATTACAGTTATTTAGTTCTCTGTTGAGGCTGCTAACAAGCCTGGTGGAAGGGACCAGATTCTCAGTGAGTAGAAGCTGGTGTTTTTAATTACACCCTGTGATGTGTCTATAAAATGATAGATGATCTTGTGATAGAAAAATAACCCCTAAATTCTTGCCACTTATTCAATCCCTCCCTGGTTAGCAGCTTCAAAGGAATGGAAAGAAGCAGTGTTTAACTTCTCTGCCCTGAGACTAGTAAATCATAGCTAATTATTTATACCTTAGAATGAAAAATCACAAAGCTTAGCAAACCATGAATTGTTTTAATAGGTAGCAAGACTAAACAGGAATACTTTCCTCTATTTGCCAAAGTAAACTCTGCAGATGGAAAGCTTCACAGATCTGGTGCCCTCCACCAGCACTTTCCATCACACCTTACCTATTTTTGTTTATTTGTTGCTTTATTCTCTTTTTTAATTAGGTGCCTATTTCAGAATATGAGAACAATCTACACTGTGGTAAATCCACAGTAATTAAATTTAAACATGCCTGTGATAAACATATATCCATCCTAAGATAAAATACAGGAAATAGTATAAGGGCAGACTAGATGGTCTTTTTCTGCCATCAATCTTCTATGTTTATATCTGTCATGAACATAACGCATACCTGCCTGCCTGCACAGAAAGGGAGCTTTATGAGCTGCAAGGAGAGATACACTTTTCTCCCTCACACTTCACAGTCCATTTTGGATTAACTCCAGCTGATTCTCTGAATGGACAGAAGGAATAGAGTTTGCTGTTGGTCATTGTGGAGTCTGTGAAGTGCTTAATAGGTGTAACTATCCCAATAGACGGGCTACAAGAATGGTGGAAGGTCTTAAGCATAAAACGTATCAGGAAAGACTTAATGAACTCAATCTGTATAGTCTGGAGGACAGAAGGAAAAGGGGGGACATGATCGAAACATTTAAATATATTAAAGGGTTAAATAAGGTCCAGGAGGGAAGTGTTTTTAATAGGAAAGTGAACACAAGAACAAGGGGACACAATCTGAAGTTAGTTGGGGGAAAGATCAAAAGCAACATGAGAAAATATTATTTTACTGAAAGAGTAGTAGATCCTTGGAACAAACTTCCAGCAGTTGTGGTAGATAAATCCACAGTAACTGAATTTAAACATGCCTGGGATAAACATATATCCATCCTAAGATAAAATACAGAAAATAGTATAAGGGCAGACTAGATGGACCATGAGGTCTTTTTCTGCCGTCAGACTTCTATGTTTCTATGTTTCTAGCACTATTTACAGGTTGGGTTAGGTACCTGTTACTAACATTAAGGCTATGCATCTTAGGAAGAAAGGTTTTCGACCTTGGGGAAAAACTCTTGAAAAGCTTTAGACACTCTAAAGCAAGGGTTTTTGTTCTACGGCCATGGGCCAGATATCCGCCAACCCCCATCCACCTTCTGAAAGTTAGGGAGGCCAAAAATGGGATGCACAAAGGCCTCTAGAGGCCAAAAAATAGCCCTGTTTTTGGATAGCAGAGAGGTACTGGTGGGCCCATTTTTTTTACCTCCCCAACCCAGCTTAGAGAGAAGGGGGGAGGAAGACACACATGCACACACAGAGAAGTCCACCTTACACACCTCAAGGCAGCCACATTCCCTCACTAAACTGCTTTCCACATCCAGGAGCAAAACAAATTAAAGTTTAATTTGTGTGTATTGTTTAAACTGCTAAATTGGCCATGCCTACCCAGTCACATGCCCATCTAGCCATGCCCAACCTGATGGTCTGCCCCCCCAACAGTCTGAGGGATCATGAACTAGCCCCCATTTAAAGAGTTTGAAGATCCCTGCTCTAAAGCAACTCTCAAAAATTGTGACATCTTTTGCCAGATTCGCATGGCATCCTGAAGAAAAGACAAGACTGCTTTAATGAATAATAGGGTGATACTATGGTTGACCTCCTAGAACATCAAAATGCTTCTTTAGAATCATTTTTGAGACATACAGGACCCTAGTTTATATAGCACCTTGCCTATCTGGGAAGATCTTAAAAGGCTAAAGGTTAGAGAGGAATATCTTTGAAGAACAGTAGTAATTTGCTACAACCAGCAGTTTAGTGGGATCTAGTTAAGAAAATGTGTCAGACAATTCCAGCTCAGTTCACACAAAGATAAACTGAGAGAAGAGGAAAGCACATTCAGACGTGAAACACTGCTATTATAGCTGTTGCAATAAAAGTAGCCATGGTCTACATGGCATTAATGTATGAATGAATGAATGTATGTATGCATGCATACATGCTTGCATGCATGCATGTATGTATGTATGTATGTATGTATGTATGTATGCATCATATTTTTTGGAGTATAAGACACACTGGAGAATAGGATACATCTCACTTTTGGGGGAGGAAAATAGGGGGGATCTACTTACTAGGTATTCCTCTGGCTTGCATCCTTAGCCTGTTCAGTTTCAGCACATTATTTTATGCCCCTGGTTAGGGCTGAAAAAGCCTTTTTCAGAGGAAAGAAAATAACCTAAACGCGTCCATATGATCCTTCCTAGAAGTAGTGCCCCATTTTGAAGCCTTGTCTGCTTTCAATCACAGGCATTCCCAGGCGCGAGTCATTCCCTTTCACATGTTTTCTTTGACTGAATTTGTGGAAAATGCTTCGTTGGAACTAGCTAAAACCCACTGCAATTCTCCCATATCCCTAATGCCTTCAGATCCCAGTCCACCTGCAACAATCGGGGGGCGTGGGAAAAACCACCCCAAGGAAAGCCTTAAAGAGGTCTCCTCCTAGCCACATTTTGGCAGAAGTGGGCAAAACATGGAAATGTATCTCGCTGGGCTGCCATGCTTACCTTTCCCAACCTGGCTCAACCTGCCTTTCCCCTCTGCTCCCTCATCTGCATGTGTGCATGTGTGTGTATGTGTGAGAGAGAAAGAAAGAGAGAGAGTGCTGGAGGGGTGCAACTACCTGGACATAAGCAGCATCTGCACCAGTTTCAAAGCCTGCTGTGTGACCGATTCTCTGTCTGGGAGCCCCGTCTCTCTCCCTTGTGCTGCCTGTTTCAGCCTGCGATCGAAAAGCACTTTTCCCACCATTTAGGACCTGGCGCTGTTCTCTTGGGTTTGGGAGAAAGGAACCACATGCGCTGCCTTCAAGCTCCACGTGGGGCAGCCATAAGTGCCTCTGGCATTCTTCACCCAGCCATAAGACGAGGAGGGGAGGTTCTCGGGCATCCTCCTCCTCCTCTGCCACATCTTTTGCCTGGGCGAAGAATGCCGGAGGTGCCAAGTGGCTTTTAAGAGAAGAATAGAGGGAGTTCCGCCATTCCCCTTTGCAACCAGTGCTGGTATGTGCAGGCAGCAGTGGGATGGCCTCAGATGGCAGTGACGGTTGGTGGACTCCAAATAAAGCTGCCTCAGCCAGGGAGAGGTGGCATCTGCCCGGCCCCTTCCACAGCCACTCGCCCAAGCCACTTTTCGGCCTGCCAGGAGGGCTCCTCGGCCGATGCCTGCTGGTCTCCCGCGGGGAGGGGAGTAGCCAAGGGCTGCCGGGAGGTGCAAGGACAGCTGCCGAAGCATGGGAAGGCTGCTGCTGTCACTGCTGACTGCTGCCAAACTCCCCCATACAACATTCAATGTATAAGATGTACCCAGTTTTTGATGCACTTTTTTGAAGTAAAAATGTGTGTCTTATACACCAAAAAATATGGTATAATTATTTATTTTTCTGAAAGATCATGCAAAACTTCATTGAAATGTTTTGCTTTTCATTTATAGATGTATTTTAGTCCTTGGTGCAATAGTAGTCCATACTACTGGCCTCAGTTGCCTTAGTATTTTTATATGATTTGCATGTTACTTTTTTATTCCCCTACACATTAGTGATTTTTTAAATAAAATGCTTAATGTAAAAATACAATAATTAAATCCATGATGGGTATCATATTTTGTTAAGGACAGAGAATGGATAATAGTAGCTACAGCCAAAATTGTCAGCTGCTGCCTGCCAATGCAATTTGATCTCAACTGTCAACCCTGCTACTTTTCGTTCTTAGGTTATCCTGAACAAAGGATGCTAATTGGACAAATGGCAACCAAAGTGATACTGCTCACATGAATGTTCCCTAAAGGTATCCCATACTACTCTCCTGAGACAAGGTATAAGGCACTAACCTGACATAATGAGGTTTTCAAAGCCCCTTGTCCCCAATTGTAACCTGGTTGCATTCCATTCCAACCTTTTTATATGCCTGGTGTCAAAGTCATCCATGAACAAGTCCTAAGGGCATCTTTTGGTGAATGGGGATTGACGAGATGAAATATGGTTCTGTTATTAACTTATCAGAGCATAATGCAGCTACATCGTGAATCCTCCCCGCACCCCCGTCCATTTGCTTAACTTAAATAAAGGTTAGTGTTCAGCTTCTCTTCCATTCTGCTCCCCTGCTAATTATCAGCATATTTGTTTGAGAGACAATTAGCCACCTGCTTCATTTTCCCACTGAAGTCAGGTCATCATGAGTTACATCTGCTTTTTGGACTCTTCAAGTCCAAGATGTAATAAAAAAGATGATGGCTACGATGATAAAAATAATGTTATAACCGGAATAAGGTGTATAAAATAGAGAGTTTCTACTGTGGGCAGGTTTGTTTTATATTACAAAACTCTTATGGCAATATCCCACTAATTGTAAATAACAATATGATAGAAATGGAAACCAAAATTCCTGTGCTTTGCCAAACTTCCTCCAGGCCATACAGAGCTTTGCAAAGGTAGAGTTATAATAGCAAGGTGAAGTGAGACATCATTCTCCCCCAGGGCATCCTGATGCTATGATGGAAGAAACAAACAAACAAACAAACAAACAAACAAACAAACAAACAAACGAGCACTGTGTGGCACTTCCAGAATCTGCATAAAAATAAAGTTGTTCAGACCTGTGGATGGCTCCTTTTTTATTTATTTTTATTTTCAAGAAATGTGGTTTATAACTGACATAAGATTATGTGAGACACAAATTTACTTTTATAATCCCATATGTTTCAGTGAAACTCCATATCTTAAAGTGAGGTTTTATTATGGTGGAACCTCATTAATTCTCACTAATGACTGGGAGACCCTTTACAAATTACTCAATTTTGTATGCAATCAGTTGCCATTAAATGCAATGTGGTGCTAGAAGATGTTCTGCTATATCCTGAGGGAAATGGTAATCCTTTTTTTTTTTTTTACAGCAGCCTACATTAACAGGAAATGGTACAGGAGTCTTATTATGAATTTGCTCCAGATTTTTGCAGATAATAACAGATACAATACCAGGACACTCTTTGGCTTCAACATAGCTCTTGGGGAAAAAAAATCTCTTTGAGATAAAAGTTGGGAATATGACTGTGGATAATTTCCCCCAAATATCCTCCATGTTATATCTAAAATATTTCTGTTTTAATATTTCATTTTCAACATTTTAAAATGTCTTTGCAATCTATTTGGGTAATGCTGTACTTATTTTATTCCTAAAAAGCAGCTGCTACTATTACACCTTTCCCATCATTATGTAGTTTTGAGGTTATTGCTGCTTTTGATCCAAAGAACTTCACAGGGTAAGTTCTTCATGATGTCTTCCTCTGAGATTTAATTGCAATATTGAAGAGATGAAAAATAGAACAACAACCTACTTCACTCCTCTTGCCTCAACAACTTTGTAATCCCTATTCCTGAGATGGTTTCTTTTAGGTTGCGTCAATTCTTTCAACAGTATATATATATATATCGCTTATTTACTATTTTATCTATTTCTACTGTCATTATGATTTATACATCTCTAAGGAACTTAATTATAACACCTTGGATTAGCATATAAATTTCTATGTATTAATATAATACAGTATTATGTTCATTTGTCCTTACAATCTTAATACTAATATCTTAACATTGGGGGTGCTCTAAAGTTGTGACATGCCTTTGGTATTTTAAGGATATTTTGGTTATTTTAATATAAATTAGATGTGTTTGATAAATCACTACATAAAAGCATAACTTTTCAGAGTTTTTTTCTTAGACATGATTGGTTTCATTACATAACCTCTCCAACCCCTTTAAAGGTTTTCCTTCCATTCTGAGTTGGGAACCTGGCCAATTTATTGCTCATTTTTTCCTTCCCCTTAAAACAATAATTTCAGAATGCTTACCTCTTGATCAAGGTTTATAATGAGACTTGAGAATCCCACCAGTTGAGATTCCTGGTAGAAGAGTTGTAAGAAAGAATTTTAAATGAAGAGTAGTAGATATTGTATTCCGTGCTTTGTGAAAAGGACTAAAATTAAGAGAGAAGGTTGATAAAAATATTTTAGTCTTTTTAGGTTGCCCAGATCAGGAAATAAATTCCACAAGAAGATGAGAACTATGTTTTCAGAAGACAAAGTACATTGAGAAGCAAAGCGGAGTGTGCTTTTCTTTATAATCCAGTGAGTCAAGGAGTAGTTTGCCCAAATCACTTTCAAATACTTTCATCTAAGCTTAAGGCATGCTTTTGCCCCTTTTATTTTTTGGGGACTGCTTTTGAATATCTTCTTCAAGGTCATCTCTTTTGGCAGGAACAAACTGAACAAAGCAGTAGTGGGTTTCACTTACAAACTTGCAAACTGGTTCATTTGCAAACTGGTAGTAACCCACCATTGGAAGACGCTAGGAGTTTAAGGGACAGAGAAATTGGTCAGCAAAAGCATGCCAAGAGACTTTAGAAATTCAATGAGTGGGAATAAGGACAGTGATTTGTATTCTATAGTTTCAAAATAAGGCTTCATCTATTTAGCTTGGTTAGTCATTGTTGCACCAAAAGAACTAGACATTATCCAGACAGAGATAAGGAGCAGAAGGATGTATAGAATTTAACTTATTAACTGTAGATATACTTTGAACAAAATAGGTTTTTATTTTTTATTTCTTCTAAACTCAGTACATGATCCATAGCTTTTTGTTCAATGTAATATAGTCCTTTGGACTCAAAGATAAAAAGAGAAATTGGCAGAACAGTGGTTCCTTTCTGCCAAATCTAACAGCTAATGTGTCTTTCCAAGGACTGCACTGTCTCTGTGAAGGACAGCCCCAAGGATGCAGCAGCTTTAAAGAGCTGTAGGCAAGTGCACCTGCAAACTCTAGGGTTTTTTTTTAACTTACCCTCAGACCCAAGGTACTGTACAGTAATACAAATTCATTGTCTGGTATGATTATCACAATTATGTTAGCTAATTAGGCTAACAGTCGATGACTGATCCAAGTCACCCACAAAGTTTCAAAACAGTTCACTGATATTTTTATACATTATATAATTCATGATATCTTTAATTTTTATTTCAAGCATTCACAGCAAGTTTAGGAGAGATAAAATAAGTATACATTCTAAATATTTGTATCTTTTATGATTGTGCCTCAGTTGGAATGCAGGAACGATCTCCTCCCCCACTGAAAATGTCTTCATATTGGTTCTTGTAAAATGAGGAATATTTTTGTAAGTTGCTGAAACACCTTTCATTATTTATTGAAAGTCTGATAAGAGATGGCATATTGATGGGTTCTGAGATGATACAGATTTATCTGAAGGCCATAATACATAATGAGCAAGTCTATGTAATATATAGCAAAGAAATAAGTTATTTGCTTTCATATTAGAAATCATGTTAGGGATAGATGGTAAAATTTTCAAAGGTGAGGGAAGACTAACAGTTTTTTCTTATCAAAAGAAAATAGGCAATTATATTGTGTGTGTGTTTTTAAAAGTTGGAATAGAGGGTTGCTGAGTTAATCAGTGGTACAACTAAGTAATAACATTTGTTATTAAATTTGTTGCAGCAAAAACCAGTTACCAATCAAGGGAATGGAGATCGCTGTTGCAACTTTGAACGGTCAGTAAATGAACCCTTGTAAGTCGAGGACAACCTGCCTTACCCCCTAGATGTTTTCTGTGGAGTTTCAAAATGGACTCCTGATCTGCTTCTAAAAGAGTGCACTGGTCAGACAGATAATCCTTGACTTCTGCTCTGACCCCAATGGAAGCCAACGTTTCTATCTCCCGAGTAAGACGGTTACTAAGTGAGTTCTGCCTCACTTTACCACCTTTCTTGCCAGGGTCATTAAGTGAATCCCTGCAGAAGATCCCAAAAAGTGTTCACATAACCCTAGGACATTGCCACCATCATAACTATAGACCAGTTGTCAAGTGTCCAAAGTTTGATCCTTTATTTTTCTAACAAAGTCCTTCCTTCCTAGAAGGAAGAGTATAAAGAATAAAATGGAAAATCGGATTAAAAGGGGATATAAAAAAATTAAAAAGAAAAGGGTTCAGTTCAAAGTTCTGCTCAGATTAAAGAAATTGGAGTTTGAGAAGGGTTGATTAAACTTGGAGTATTGTTTTGTTTGCTCTTTTTTTAAACTATAATTATTTTTTCTATTTTTTCTATTTAGATATCAATTTAGGAACTGCTGATCTGTTTTAATAAAGTTAGAAGTATTGATTATAATAAGATATGTAGTAGGTGATACTGATTTGGATTAATGCATAAATGGAATTGAATTTAGAATTGTTGGGGAGATTAATGATGTTAATGATTTTTAATTGATTGAAAAGAGAGAATATTTAGAATTTTTTTCCTTTTTTTCCTTTTCTAAAATTGACTGAAATTTAAGATTAATAATTAAGTAAGAAATATAGATAAGTATTAATTGGCTAAATGTTAAATGGGCTGAAATAATTTTTACATTTGGGATTATGTAAATGTACTATTTAGAGAGATTGAAATTCATATATGTTTATGTTTTCTTTTAAATTTCCTTTTGCTAACATCTGATTGGCTATACAAGGTTTTCTTGCTTTATAGAAAAATGTATAAAGAAAGGAAGAAAGAACTTTGGAATAATGGTTAATAAGCTAGAAATATAACTGGTGTTGTAGTTTTTGAAGGAACATTAAGGAGTGAATTTAATTAAAAGAAAATGTATGTAACTGTATGACAAAATTAGAAAAAACCTTTTGCAACTTTTTTGATGATTGATATTAGTTACTAACAAAATACTGTACTGCATTTTATTCATGGAAAATTAAATGGTACACTGTATAGTTTGAATGTATGTTGAGAGTAGAAAAAAAAACCCCTCCCCCAAAAGTCCTTCTTTTCTCCATCCCTCCATTTATTTCATCCTTCCTTCCTTCCTTCCTCAATTTCTCCTTCCTTCTTTCCTTCATCCTTGTTCCCTCCATTTCTCCTTCCTTCCTTCCTACCTTCCTTCCTTCCTTCTTTCCTTCCTTCTTTCCTTCCTTCCTCTGTCACTTTTTTCTCCCTTCCTCTTTATTTCTTTGTCTGTCTCTCTCTCTCTCTTTCTCTTCCAGAGTTTTATTGCAACACATATAGTTTCAGACACAGATCATTGTTTTTCCATCACCCACCCCAAAAACACCCACCAAAACCAGCATGCAGTATAAAACAGCATGGAAAAATGCTTGTGTGAACACAGAGGCTGCATTGTGTCATACCTCTGCAGATTACCAATCAAGAAGGCCAGCAGTGGTGGGGGCGGAATTTGTCTGGGCTCTCTGCGCCGCACAGAGGGGATGGCTAGACCATTTTCTACTACGGCTTGACTTTGAGGCTGCAATCCTCCCCCGCAGGAAGGCGGAACCAACTAGGTGGTTCCACCCCAGATGCCTGATGGACCCAGAGGGCTTTCATAGGGGGCTTGGGGTTATACCAGATTCACTTATACACAGTCTGGCAGAGTCTGTTGCTGTGGCCTGGAACAAGGCTATGACAGAGGCTTTTGACCGGATTGCGCCATTGCGACCTCTCTGCAGCAGTAGACCTTGGAGAGCTCCTTGGTTTACCGGGAGCTCCAGGAGTTGAAACGCCAGAAGTGACATCTAGAGAAGCGATGGAGGAAGAGTAAATCCGAATCCAACCGAACACTTGTAAGAGCTCACATTAAGACTTACAAAGTGGCTCTCAAGGTGGCAAGATGCGTGTACCATGCTGCCTTGATTGCATCAGTGGAATCCCGCCTGGCCACTCTGTTTAGGGTGACCTGCTCCCTTCTTAACCAGGGGGGAGTTAGGGACCCCTTGCAGAGCAGTGCCAAGGAGTTTAACTAATTTTTCGCTGATAAAGTTGCTCAGATATGGGCGGACCTCGACTCCAATTGGATAGCAGTGTTGGCTGACAATGAGTCAGTTGAGGTGACTAGGGCCTGTCCTTATCCATTTGTCTGAGTTGAGTTTGACTTGGTGACACCTGATGAAGTGGACAAGGCCATTGGAGCTGTAAGTTCCGCCACCTGCTTACTGGATCCGTGTCCCTCTTAGTTGGTTTCGGCCAGCCGAGAGGTGACACAGAGCTGGGTCCAGGAAAAATGTCAACATTTCTTTGAGGAGGAGGTCCTTTCTGGCTCCCTACAAGGAGGCACTTGTGTGCCCCCTCCTCAAGAAGCCTTCCCTGGACCCAGCCGTGCTTAATAAATACTGTCCAATCTCCAACCTCCCCTTTATGGGGAAGATTGTTAAGAAGGTGGTGGCATTCCAACTCCAGTGGTCCTTGGAAGAAACCGATTATCTAGGCCCTCAAGAGTCAGGATTCAGGCCCGGCTACAGCACAGAAACTGCTTTGGTCATGCGGATGGATGATCTCTGCCGGGCCCTGGACAAAGGCTTGTCCTCTGTTCTGGTGCTTCTTGACCTCTCTGTGGCTTTTGATACTATCGACCATGGTATCCTTCTGTGCCAGCTGGGCGGGTTGGGAGTGGGAGGCACTGTCCTTCAGTGGTTCTCCTCCTACCTTTCCAGTCGGTCGCAGTCAGTGTTAGTGAAGGGTCAGAGGTCGACCTCTAGGTCTCTCCCTTGTGGGGTGCCTCAGGGGTTGGTCCTCTCCCCCCTGCTATTTAATATCTACATGAAACCACTGGGTGAGATCATCCAGGGGCATGAGGTGAGGTATCATCAGTACGCTGATGATACCCAGCTGTACATCTCCACCCCATGTCCAGTCAGTGAAGCAGTGGAAGTGATGTGCCGGTGCCTGGAGGCTGTTAGGGTCTGGATGTGTGTCAACAGGCTCAAACTCAATCCTTACAAGACGGAGTGGCTGTGGGTTTTGCCTCCCAAGGACAATTCCATCTGTCCACCCATTTCCCTGGGAGGGGAGTTATTGACCCCCTTGGAGAGGGTCCAAAACTTGGGCATCCTCCTCAATCCACAGCTCACATTAGATAACCATCTTTCAGCTGTGGCAAGGAGGGCGTTTGCCCAGGTTCGCCTGATGCACCAGTTGCGGCCCTATTTGGACCGGGAGTCATTACTCACAGTCTCTCATGCCCTCATCACCTCAAGATTCAACTACTGCAATGCTCTCCACATGGGACTACCTCTGAAAAGTGTTCGGAAACTTCAGATCGTGCAGAATGCAACTGTGAGAGCTATTATAGGCATTTCCAGATATGCCCATGTTTTGTCATCACTCTGCAGTCTGCATTGATTGCCGATCAGTTTCTGGTCACAATTCAAAGTGTTGGTTATAACCTATAATGCCCTACATGGCATTGGACCAGAATACCTCCAGGAATGCCTGCTGCCGCATGAATCCCAGCGACCGATTAGGTCCCACAGAGTTGGCCTTCTCCATGTCCCTCGATGAAACAATGTCATATGGCGGGACCCAGGGGAAGAGCCTTCTCTGTGGTGGCCCCGGCCCTCTGGAATCAGCTTCCCCCCAGAGATAAGGAGTGCCACCACCCTTCTTGCCTTTCGCAAACTTTTGAAAACTCATCTGTGTCGCCAGGCATGGAGGAACTGATATATCCTTAGCTGCCTTTACTTTATGGGTGGTGCGTTTGGGTTGTACGACTATTTTTAATAAGGGGTTTTTAAAGACTGTTTTAACATTGGATTTGTATATGAAGTTTTAGTTGTTGTGAGCCACTCTGAGTCGTCAGAGAGGGGTGGCATACAAATCTAATAAATTATTATTAATTATTATTATTCTTTTCCAGAGTTTTATTGCAACACATATAGTTTCAGACACAGATTGTTGTTTTTGCATCACCGACCCCAAAAACACCCACCAAAGACAGCATGCAGTATAAAACAGCCTGGAAAAACACTTGTGTGAACACGGGGGCTGCTTTGTGCCATACCTCTGTATATTACCAATCAGGAAGGCCAGCAGTGGTGGGGGAAGAGTTTGTCTGGGCTCTCTGCACTGCACATGGGGGAGTTTTCTAGCATGGTGCAGTTTTGGGACGGCAGAAAACTTACTTTGGAGAGCCAGCAGCAGAGGCAGAGCACACCCTGCTTTTGGGTGGTGGGGGCGGGCAGCACGGTATGGCATGGCAGTGGCACATCCCCCATCTGAAGAGTTTTCTTCCCCAAGAAGAGGAGGGGAGAGGAAGTGCCCCTAGGTAGAGAGGGGAGACACACACACAGCCACTGCCGCCACCGGTCTCTCTCTCTCCCTGGCTCAGTTCTCTGCTCCTCTTCTTGCCAGGGCCATGTGGGGGTGGCAGGAGTGGGCGTGGTCCCCAGACCGGAGAGCCAGAGAAGCCAGATGGGGTTCTGAGCTCACGGGGGTTTCTCCCCACCCAACAGTTGGGAGGAGCAGATCGGGCACTGTCTGGTTGCAGCTGTCGGGCAGAGAGAAAAGGTACCTAGCTCCACTGCATGACATTTGAAAATGCTGTACAGCAGTTCTTTTTTGGGTGTGCGGCCGCGCGGCCATGCAGCCATGCACCTTAGAGGGAACAGTGGCTCATGATAGAATGATAAAAATAAATACTGCAAACAATAATATAATTAAAACATTATATATCATTATATATAAAACATTATATATAAAACATCACCTGTTACAGCAAACCACCTTCCCAAGCTGAAGGAGATCAGCAATTGGCAGATGACCTGAATGTGTTCTACTGCAGGTTTGAAAAGAAACCTCAACCACTTATGTGCACAACCTCCATCCCAGACACACCAACAACAGCTAAATCTTCTACAACTGAACCCATCCCATTGTGTTTACAACCCCTAGTGATCACAGAAAAGGAAGTGAAAGATCTATTTCTCAGACAGAAGCCTGGAAAAGCACCAGGCCCAGACAAGATAACTCCTTCTTGCTTAAAAGTTTGTGC
Source organism: Erythrolamprus reginae (assembly GCF_031021105.1). Taxonomy (NCBI): domain Eukaryota; kingdom Metazoa; phylum Chordata; class Lepidosauria; order Squamata; family Dipsadidae; genus Erythrolamprus; species Erythrolamprus reginae. The sequence goes on from NC_091963.1 coordinate 49,772,439, forward strand.
TGACCAATTGGCCCCCATCTTCACCCAAATCTTCAACAAATCACTAGAGTTGTGCTATGTTCCTTCCTGCTTCAAACGCTCGACTATCATCCCAGTGCCAAAGAAGCCCTCCATCAAGGAACTGAATGACTACAGACCAGTTGCTCTAACATCTGTAGTTATGAAAACCTTTGAAAGGCTAGTGATGTTCCATTTGAAAGCCATCACGGATCCACTGTTAGACCCCCTGCAATTTGCATACCGAGCAAATAGATCAACAGATGATGCTGTTAATATGGCTCTACACTACATCCTTCAACATCTTGAATCTCCAATGACCTACGCCAGGGTCCTCTTTGTGGACTTCAGTTCAGCATTCAATACCATCGTACCGGACATTCTCTTAACCAAACTAAATCAGCTAGCGGTACCTGAACACACTTGTAAGTGGATCACAAGCTTCCTAACAGACAGGAAGCAGCAGGTGAAGCTAGGAAAAATCACATCAGATATATGTACAATTAGCACAGGTGCCCCCCAAGGCTGTGTACTCTCACCACTTCTCTTCTCTCTATACACTAATGACTGCATCTCATACGATCCATCTGTTAAACTACTGAAGTTTGCAGATGATACAACAGTGATCGGACTCATTCGAGACAATGATGAATCTGCATACAGACGGGAAGTTGAACAACTATCCTTGTGGTGTGACCAGAACAATCTAGAACTGAACACACTCAAAACCGTAGAAATGGTGGTAGACTTTAAGAGAAACCCTTCCACCCTTCCACCTCTCACAATACTAGACAACACAGTATCAACAGTAGAGACCTTCAAATTTCTAGGTTCTATCATATCTCAAGACCTAAAATGGTCACCTAACATCAAAAACATCATCAAAAAAGCACAACAAAGAATGTTCTTTCTGCGCCAGCTCAGGAAGCTCAAACTGCCCAAGGAGCTGCTGATTCAGTTCTACAGAGGAATCATTGAGTCTGTCATCTGCACCTCTATAACTGTCTGGTTTGGTGCTGCAACCCAACAGGACCGACACAGAGTTCAGAGGATAATCAGAATTGCAGAAAAAACCATTGCTGCCAATCTGCCTTCCATTGAGGACCTGTATACTGCACGAGTCAAAAAGAGGGCGGGTAAAATATTTACTGACCCCTCACATCCTGGACACAAATTGTTTCAACTCCTACCCTCAAAACGTCGCTACAGAGCACTGCACACCAAGACAACTAGACACAAGAACAGTTTTTCCCCGAACGCCATCACTCTACTAAACAAATAATTCCCTCAACACTGTCAGACTTTCTACTAAATCTGCACTTCTATTCTACTTGTTTTTCTCATCATTCCTATCACCCATTTCCTCCCATGTTGACTGTATGACTGTAACTTGTTGCGTATATCCTAAGATTTTTATTAATATTGCTTCTTCATTGCTTATTTGACCCCTATGACAATCATTAAGTGTTGTACCACATGATTCTTGACAAATGTATATTTTATTTTATGTACGTTGAGAGCATATGCACCAAGACAAATTCCTTGTGTGTCCAATCACACTGGCCAATAAAATTCTATTCTATTCTATTCTATATATATATATAGAATAGTGTTTTAACTCTATTAAAACAAATAACCATACCTCTTTCATACAAATGGTCAGAGCGAAGCTCATGATACCCAAGCCTGTCAGAATAGATGTGTTTTTAACACCGTTTGAAAGGCAAGGAGAATTTCCAGGGGGATTGGTTCCAGAGGGTCAGGGCCATGACAGAGAAGGCTCCCCTTCATGCACCCACCAATCAGCATTGTTTGGCTGACAGAGCCCTAACTGGTCACTGGAATACATGAAGCATAAGACGGTGGTCCAATGCCATGTAAAAACTACAAAGCAGTTTAATTTAAGTGAAGATGCTGGCTCCAAAATTTAATTTATTTGACTTATATGCTGTCCAATCTCATGGGGGCTAAGGTCTTATCTATTGCACAAAGTAATTGTTTGGAGAAAATAGGAGGCAGTGTAGTAATTAATGCACAGCCGACGGCTTAACCGCCGGCCGAAATTACCTCCGGGGCCGGGGGAGATGCTGCCGGCAGCTCTTTCAGGCTCCGGACTTCCAGGTTCCTCTGGAACCCGGAAGTTCGGCTTTTGGCAGTGTGCCAAGGTAGCACGCTGCCTGCTGGCTGGGGGAGGTCCTGAGTCGCCCTATTTAAGGGCGATTCAGGCGGTACCTCCCCCTCGCCCTCGGCTCCCCTGAAGCGAACATGTGTTCGCAGAGCTGCGGGCTCCTCCACGTGGCGCGGCCTTGGTTTGGGTCGCGCCTGGGAGGCTGCCCAGCATTATCGGCCAGGTGCCGACGGTTACCCTTTGTTGGTTGGCAGATGGGCGCAAGTAGCGCGCTGCCCGGACAGGTCCGCCCGCGTGACCGTTCGAGCGCTCTCACCAGGGGCACCCGCCTCCTCTTTCCCACTTAGACGGAGCAGGTCAAACCCCCGTGCCGATCACTAGGAGGAACGCCGAGGAGGAGGCGGCTGATGCAACCCTCCTTCTTGCCCACACCAGTTGTCCAAGGCCTCTGCCTCATACTGCAGAGGCCCCCAGGTTTGAATCCGCCCCACCCCATGCCGGCAACTTATTCTGTGGCCCCAATTTTAGTAACTTTTCTGGGGGGATCGCTGGCATCGAAACCTAGCTTTCCCTAAAAAGGGGCCATTTCTGGCCTGGTGGGGGTGGGGCATATGGATGGCATCAGGGAATGGCCAAAGTTTGCATTAATGGGCAACGAGGGGCCAGTCCTTAAGAAAATCTCCCCCCCCGTTTTATTGCCCAACACGGTTAGGTGGTCTGTAGCTCCCCTTCTATGGCCTGCATGCCTCGGGGCCTTCCCATTCTGGGGCTTAGAGGCCTTTCAGGCCTAATGCTAACTTTTAGTTGCCTTCAAGGCCCTGGGCATGCTTTTACATATGACTTATTTCATAACTTTCATGACGTTGTGGAGTATGCTTCCCATATATTATTTATATGTACATATAGCTGATTTAGAGGGATTTAATTAATTGTCCCTATTGATTCCAATGGTAAGGTCTAATTATATTAATTATATTACGTATTTTGATTTAAAGGGATTTAATCAATTTGTCCCTAATGATGGCAATGGTAAGTTTTACCAGTTGTTTCCCTTAATTATGGATGGTGCTGATCTATCCCCCTTTGGTATTATAAGCTTTCACTTATGGAAATCATGTATTTAATTCATTCTCTTTTGGTCTGTGGACTGGTGCATGGTCGATAGATTATTAGTCTTGGGCATACACCGAGAGTTTTATTTGTTAATCATGCATTTCAGTTTTTTGGATTATTTAGTGACCAATGAATTGGGAATACTTTGGTCGGGCCTCTCTCCTCTGGCAGAGGCCTGCACCCTGTTCTGCTTATGCGTTCATGTATTGATACAACACATGTATGGAGTATGACATAAGTAGTGCAATAATAGGTCTAGATCATTTAGAGCAGTTAACAAGGTGGGTAGTTAGTGGGACCCTAGATTTAATTCAGCATATATAGGCATGCACATATATGCGTAGCTGGTGCACGGATGCATTCACTAGGGATAGCTTGCCATATATCACCCGATACATAAACACAATTATGCTGGTGATGACAGTCTGGTTCCGTTTAGGGGCATGCGCATACAGTTGTGTACCGGTATGGTCGGGACACATATGGGATGTGGCATGGCACCACCAAAAGGGGGGGCCTGTCCGCCGTTCTGGCCATACCTCCAACTGGGGTATAGCGACTGCGCAGTGCCTACCTAGAGGAACTGCTAAGCCTTAACGGGCGTTCATGTTTTCAGTGGCAACATGCACATAGGGGCCAATGCACATTAGGGAACAATGCAATTGTTCCTCTTACCTGGTGGAATGGGAGTTTCCTTCTGGGCTTTCACATAGATCATCCTTCCTGGGGGAAGGGCAGGGATCCTTCAGTTCCTCATTTCATTCTCAGCCCATTTCATAAGATGGTACCGTTATTGTGCTGGGGGAACAATTTTGGGCCGTTCCATCTGCAGTGCTCCATTAGAGGATCAAAGTTACCAGGGTACAATCAGAGCGTCATCTTACTGATTGGGTACTGATCGCAACTGTTTTGTGAGTTTTCCTGCAGCACCGTGACTTTCTCATCGCCCCTTCCTCCGCGGTTCCACCAGCAGTGAATGCGAGAGCGGATCGTTGCGGAGAGGACTGGAGTCGCTCTGCCTGTGGGTAAGACCAGCACGATGGTAAGGTAACGATGCAGGATGCCTGGTCCTTGCTACGGTTATGCACTGAGTACCCTTTATCGGTTACGCCCCAGGGAACATTACTGTAAGATGTATCCCTTTAACTGTGTTTTACTTCAGGCCATCCAAGCTTGGGTGGGTCGTGTATCTGGGGACCTGTGTTTGGGAAGTCATACTTCCAACTGGCCATGCATGGCTAAGCCCCGCCCTGGTGAGGTATGGCTGACCGAGATGGGCAGAATTTGCCCAAGGTATTCTTTCTGGGCCATTTGATTGAGGGCGAAGGTACAACCCTGTTGCTGTCCCAGTTTTACCAGCTGGGGTCCAATAGTTCTGGTTTTCACCGGCTGAAGGCATTGGGGGGGGGAATTACCTAATCGGGTATCTCCTCCGTCCTCCCTATCATGTTTTACATCAGTCACTGTACTGTTTCTCTGATGGGCGATACGGGGGTAATGGTACACCCATTAGTCTTACGTAAAAGGATTATAGGGTGGCAGCTAGGTCTTCCCAATTCTATGCGGTATAACGGGGGTGCGGTATCGAATTTATACCCCCCCCATTAGTTTGCAACTAGAAACTTAATTGGTAGAAGGGAGAAAGGGGTAAAACTGAAAGGACCATTGTCTGTGGCTGCCATAAATCTTCAGTTTATAGCCAGGGATGGTTTAAACCTTTTAATTCTTTGGTATTTACCCCCCCTTTTTAACCATTAGGGGTTTTGGGTCCATGAGGCCGGTGCTGGCTAATGCTGTCCGACCCCAACGGACTCCTAACCCAAGGGGTTTCCCCCTTAGGTTGAGGGGATTATAGGGTGGGGGTTACTTTCCCTTACAGGGCAAAGCCTCGTAGTTAATCCCAGTAAGGCTGGGAGGTGGTAGCTGACAGTGGGCTATCCAGCTTTTGGGGTGGCGCACGGGGTGTTTTCCTTTGGGGTTACTATGCCCATAGATGGTTTGCCACACTGATTGGGTCTTAGCTAACAAGGAGCCAGGGTAGAGTTGGACTCCCTGGCTTAATAGCCGGGGATTCGGACCTGATAATGACAAGGGAAGTTGTTGTCTTCCTCCTTTTTAGGGGATTTCTGCTACCGTGAAGGGTATAATTGCATTAAGGCAGTCGCTTTGTCGGGTTCTTCATGAGCCAGGCGCCAACCGGCAAGGGGCCTTGTAAATCACAGGTGGGTTTGGATGCTAGCAGGTATTAGGCAGGTGAAAGGGTTCCCCCCCCGCTGGCCCGAGATGCTGGGATCAGGGGCTTCTCTAACCCTGGCAGGAACGGTTATCCCCTACGGTGCCGCTTGGTTCGCTGACGTGGTATCAGCAACAATTGTTTTGGCACAGGCCAGGGCGTGTTGTGCCCCTAAGGATCCATAGGTCTGGTATGTGGTTCCCAGGCGTGGGTCTTGCCAAAGGGCAACAATTCAGTATTTTTAGGACTGGGGTGGCGTGATCTGGCTGTGTATCCACAGTGTATACGAGTTTTTCTCTGCCCCCCCTTTTTTACCTATTTTCGTTTAGGTGGCTGAGGAGAGAAGCTCCGGGAGCCCCGAAGTCAGGACGGATCGCAGCGGATCAGGGACGGCAGCAGTTTACCCAGCTGGCCGAGACGCTGTGACTGAGGGGCTTCTTCTAACCTGCTGGGGCGGTTATCCCTTGTGGTGCCGCCCAGTTCGCTGACGGGGTAGTCAGCACTGCTTGTTTTGACACGGGCCGGAATACACTGGTTGTGTCCTGAAGACCGAGGAGGGTCTTGTCTGTTTTTTCCCCTGTAGGGATCTTGCCAAGGTGGCAACGACTCAGGAATGATTTGTGGGGTTTGGCAGTGGTTGTCGAGCCCAGGACCAGTGTCCAACCCTGTCCCAAGCATTGGGCTTGGATGTATCTCCAGTATAGCACTAGGCTATTAGATCCCTTAGAGCTGTAGGTACGGCTGTACATTGGTTACGACAGGGGTTGACCTGGGGCTATCACTGCTGCGTATCCAGACACACGTTTCGTGTGGTCTGAGATTCCCCCCCAGACTGGTCTGGCGGAATGCCGTATCCCCTAAAGCCTTTAACAAGGCCAGGTTAAGGTTCAGCCAGGCCATTGGGAAGGTTGTTAGGGAGTTGGTGGGGTGTATAGTGAAGCATCCCTTGATAAAATTTGGAAAGCCCCGGCTCTACCGGGCCGACGGCGTTCACCTCTCAGAGAGTGGAACGCCATTTTCCTGTCGGACCTGCAGAGGTGCCTCCAGGATATGGTTTAGGAGGCTGGGTGGGGGTCGGGGGGCCAAGATTGAGATCTGACCCCCCTCTGTGGCAGGTTAGGGGCAGAAATGGGCATTTAGAAGCAACTGCGCATGCTCCTTTGGGCATCCTTTCAAAGGGTGATGGACCGCCTCTCTCCAGGAACTAGAGGTTTGAACAACGTCGGGGATTGGAGAGAGGATGTTCATGGGAATCACCGGATCCAATTTCCCACGGGGATTGGAGGGTGAACTCCTCCCACATGACGAAGGAGCGTGGCTTGGATCCAGGTGAAGGTGGCTACCTTCACCTGGTTCAGCATGGAGTTTTTGCCCAATGTTGCCAAGGAATTTTCTGGTAGGAATTTCCGCCCCGTTAGTTTTGGCCTCTGCAGGTCCTTAGTTCGTTCTGAATTTAAACCGCCGGCTGAAGGTCCTTAGTTCGTTCTGAATTTAAACCGCCGGCTGAAATTACCTCCGGGGCCAGGGGAGACGCTGCCGGCAGCTCTTTCAGGTTCCTCTGGAACCCGGAAGTTCAGCTTTTGGCAGTGTGCCAAGGTAGCGCGCTGCCTGCTGGCTGGGGAAGGTCCTGAGTCGCCCTATTTAAGGGCGATTCAGGTGGTACCTCCCCCTCGCCCTCGGCTCCCCTGAAGCGAACACCTGCCCACCCTCCGCTATCAACAGTGTGTCCTGAGGAGGTCGCCTCGGGGCCGAATAGGAATTTTTTGCGGCCTCCCCTTTAGAGGTGGCCGGTTTTTTGCCTATTCCACACTGACGGCGCGGACTGGATTGGTTAATGGGTGCAGCGCACTTAGATGTCAGCATAAGCCTCCCTCTGGTCATTGGGGTTTGGCAGGTTAGGGGCGGAAATGGGCATTTAGAAGCAACTACGCATGCTCCTTTGGGCATCCTTTCAAAGGGTGATGGACCGCCTCTCTCCAGGAACTAGAGGTTTGAGCAACGTCGGGGATTGGAGAGAGGATGTTCATGGGAATCACCGGATCCAATTTCCCACGGGGATTGGAGGGTGAACTCCTCCCACATGACGAAGGGGCGTGGCTTGGATCCAGGTGAAGGTGGCTACCTTCACCTGGTTCAGCATGGAGTTTTTGCCCAATGTTGCCAAGGAATTTTCTGGTAGGAATTTCCGCCCCGTTAGTTTTGGCCTCAGCAGGTCCTTAGTTCGTTCTGAATTTAAATATTTAAATTGACGTATTTAAATTTATTTAAATTTATGTTAATTCAATAAATGACCCGTATTTAATCGACTACATGTCTCAGCGTCGTTACTCCGCCTCCGGGGGTAATGTTTGCTGCCTTGAAATGTTGTATTTAAAAAAACAGGAAAATGCATCATAACAATAACAACAACAGTTACCTTTTCCCAATCAACTTTCAGGTAGTCCTTGACTTACAACCATTCATTTAATGGCAGTTCAAAGATACAATGGGATTGAAAAAAGTGATTTAAAAGCCAATAAAAAGCCCTATGATATCAATCTAATGAATAAATTACTGAAATCTTGTTATAGTTACAACTTCCTTTACTGTCTTGCATAAAGAATAATCATAGAGGGGAAACTTCTGTGATTACTTATTGTGCAAGATAGAAAAAAGAAGATAGAAGATAACAAGATATTTTTTTCTTATAGGAATAGATATTGTATAATGAATGACACTTGGTTGTTTGAATATACCTAAATATTGGGTTAGTGAATCTGTCTGTCTGTCTTCTGTCTGTTCATCTATCTATCTATCTATCTATCTATCTATCTATCTATCTATCTATATCACTCTCATTCATTCATTCATTCATTCATTCATTCATTCATTCATTCTGAGTGTGTTAAGTCTTGCAGAGGCTTAATATTTACTGTGACTGAAAAACCAGTCTTTCTGATGGTGAAGAATTTCCATATATATGTAGCCTAATTTTTTGGCAATTATTAAGTGATTTTTTTTTCTCAGAAGCCAAAAAAATTAAACAATTGATGTGTCCTCCTTCCCCTCCTTTCCAATTGTTTGTTGCCAATTGTTTTACAGATATCTATAAACCTTAATTGAGGTGAACTATTTACAATTTCACATCAGACTATCCTACTTAATAATGATCTTTGCGGAGAAGCTATGATCTATAGCTCCTCCACAAAGAGAAATTATGGGGCCCAGAGAAGGCTTTAACAATTGCACTAGGAGGGATAGATCTGTGGAAATAGATTGGATACCCTGCTATGCAATACGTTCCACATCAGAGACAATAGCAGTCTGGCAAATGAATATAGCTGGTGACTGCAAGCCATGATGTACTGAAACATTGCAGACTGCATCAGCTGAATTCCATTTTTATCTGTAATTATTTTTCCAAACTAAGAATGCCAACCAGTTCAGCCAATCGGAGAATAACTCTTGAGTTGGGCATGGTAATGAATCTCAACCCACTATCTGATTGCTTTGGCACCCACCCTCCCTTAGCATCTGGAAAAGTTTCAAATGAAACTTCTAGTCAGTGGGTCTCAGACTGGCTTCCAGAGTAGCAATTTGCTTCCTAGCCCAGTGTTACACAAGGTTGCCTATACTCAGTTGCAGTTGAATAACAACTATTCAGAAACATAACTCTCTTTCTCTCCATTTTAATAGGAAGTCCACACAATACCAGAAGAAGCTTGATTTTAAAGAGAAGGAGGAACATTCCTTTTGTCTATTCTCCTGATAAGTATAAGAAAAATAGAAGTCTAAGGGAAAAAAAATAGGAACAATGTCTGTGTCAAAATAGAGAACACCAAACAATATTTTCTATAACTCTCCCCAATGTGACAATACTTACAATCTATTATCAAAGGACATAATAGTGTAATTGGCTCCTTAGCTTCTTTGACAGAGGTCTTCATTTAAAAAGTATGCAGTATTGGATATCTTCAAATGCACCATTGTTAAGTCCATTTGATCAATTTCAATAGAAATTATAGTTCAGATTGCAGACTCTAAGCTATTATCATGTCTCTAATTTTTCTAACCTATATGTTTTTATTGCAAGGGTAAAGATGCTTTGAACAAATTAAATTCCAATGAATCCAATATCCAATCCCTAGTGAAAACAATCCATTTTTGTTCTTGATTCTGTCTGTATTGTTATAGCCAATCTATTTCATATAATTATTTTTTTCATTATCTTCCCTTGATTTCATTGACATCAATAAATTGCTTTGAGAAATTGGTACATTATAGTTTAGACATATAGAATTAATTAACATATTTATATTTCTTTTTTCATTATATAAACTCATTGAAGTTGAAGTTGATGTTAAATGAAATAAAGTCCATTTTCACAATTTCCTATGAAAGGTGGCTTAAGCCACAGAATTGACTACACTAACAAAAAGTCCAATTTACAGCAGCCACTTTGTGAAAACAAACAAAAATATTTTCATGAAAAACCCTAAAAGATTTAGCAAGAATTTATCTACCAAAATTTATATCGAGCACATATTCTCTCCAACATGTTTGTATCATTGCAATTCAGGAATGATTATTGGGTTAATTTTAACATATCAGATATTCATCTGTTTAATTAGTATCTTGAATAAGTAATGATTTATCTCCTATAGTGAAGAAGTTATTTTGAAGTAATTCAGCAGTACAGTATATCCATTGGAGTTGTCTAGAGCAGCAGGCATTTTTCAGTGACTTAGCAGAGGCTTCACTTGGTCTTGCAAATCAAAATCCAGATGATGTACACTGAGAGCATATGTACCAAGACAAATTTCTTTAGTGTCCGATCACACTTGATTTAAAAAAAAATCTATTCTATTCTATTCTAGAACAGAACAGAACAGAACAGAATAGAATGGAATTTTATTGGCCAAGTGTGATTAGAAACACAAGGAATTTGTCTTGGTGCATATGCTCTCAGCGTACATAAAAGAAAAAGATACATTTGTCAAGAATCATGTGGTACAGCATTAAATGATTGTCATAGGGGTCAACTAAGCAACAAAGAAACAATCAATATTAATAAAAATCTTAGGATACAAGCAACAAGTCAGTCATACAGTCCTAAGTGGGAGGAAAAGGATGATAGGAATGATGAGAAAAACTAGTAGAAATAGAAGTGCAGATTTAGTAAAAAGTCTGACAGTGTTGAGGGAATTATTTGTTTAGTAGAGTGATGGCGCTCGGGAAAAAACTGTTCTTATGTCTAGTTGTCTTGGTGTGCAGTGCTCAGTAGCGATGTTTTGAGGGTAGGAGTTGAAACAGTTAGTGTCCAGGATGCGAGGGGTCAGTAAATATTTTCCCCGCCCTCTTTTTGACTCATGCAGTATACAGGTCCACAATGGAAGGCAGGTTGGCAGCAATTGTTTTTTTCTGCAGTTCTTATATTTTCTTATTGTGATAGGAATAGGAATAGAATTAGAATTAGAATTAATTGAACATACTCAAGAGCCTAAGAATCAGCTGAAACTATCAGGGCTAACTATCTACCCTGATGCAGAAGTAACTTGTTGGGCTTATGTTTAGTTTACTGGGAACTTGAAGCTTTTAAAATCAGTGTATGGAGCATCAAAATAAATGAAAATATGGAAACAGCAAGAAAACATTGTAAAATTTATGATTTTTCTCAGATAGCACATTCTTTATATCTTTTAAACTCCAAGAAGCAAAAATCTTTGTTTTGTTTTTTTGCAAAGAGTAAGTGGCAGCTTATTGCAGAAGAGACGGAGTAACGACACGGACACAAGAGCTGGATTTAAACTGGGTCATTTTTATTAGCATAAATTAGCATAATTTATTCAACTAAATTAGCATAAATTAACATACCTAACTATGACCCCACAATGGACATGCAGGGTCAAACAATTGCTTCCGGGGCGGAAAATGACATCAGATAAACTTCCTGGGCAACTTATGGGCGTAGCTCCATGCTAGTCCAGGTGAGGGACCCCTCCCTCACCTGAGACCCTGCCATGCACTTGCATGAGGGGGGTCCCGCCGGCTAACCCCTAACAGGGGACTTAAAGGTGCGGGACCCAAAGACAGGTTCCCCCCAACTGCTCAGGTCGCTTCCACCACAAGCTTGGAGAGAACCTGTCAATCATCCCCAAAGATGCCCAATGGAGAACACGCAGTTGCTAAACCACCACCCAGTTTTCCGCCCCTAACCTGCCTACCCAAATGACCAAAGGTAAGCCAATTAGCCTAACAGGTGCAAGCACCCCCTAACCGCACATCCATCTCCTCAGTGTGGAATGGGCGAAAAAACGGCCTGGCTAAGAGGCAAAGCCGCAAAAAATTCCCATTCGGCCCCCTAGGGCGACCCACAATAGCACACTTCAAAATAGGGAGGGCGGGTGGGTGTCTGCTCTTCTGACGAAGTCCGGGCGACAGGCTTAGCCCCGGGCCTGCGTGCCCTTAAATAGGGCCGGCAAGCCCCGCCTGGACACGTCAGCAGTCAGGCCACGATTGGCCTGATTCTCGGCCGAAGTCTCGCCTTGCGAGACTTCAGCCGAGATCCAAGATGGCGGCCACCAGGAGTCTGGTGTCTCCCTGACCCTCCTGCAAACGTCGCCAGCGGGGTGAGGGGGGTCCCGCCGGCTAACCCCTAACAGGGGACTTAAAGGTGCGGGACCCAAAGACAGGTTCCCCCCAACTGCTCAGGTTGCTTCCACCACAAGCTTGGAGAGAACCTGTCAATCATCCCCAAAGATGCCCAACGGAGAACACGCAGTTGCTAAACCACTACCCAGTTTTCCACCCCTAACCTGCCACGGAGCGGGGGTCAGATCCAGTGTTCCCTCTAATTTTTTGGGGGGTGGGCATAAATGTATAGTGTCTGAGCGGCAGTCCCTTTGGGACTGGGCGGCACAGAATAAATAAGTAAATAAATAAGTAAATAAATAAATGAACAAACAAACAAATAAACAAACAAACAAACAAACAAATAAAAAACCCACCCTGTTTTGCCTCAGAGAATTTCAAAATAAAATATTGTACTGTGTGTCTATAACAGTGAGCTCATAACAGGGCAACTCTATCAATATCAAAATGCCACTTAAATAGTTGAGCTAGTTTCAAACTAGATTTTGATTTTCTTTCTCTCTTCCTTACTCCCATTCTTTTTCTTTCTCTTTTCCTTCCTCTCTTTTTTCTATCTGTTTCTCTCTCTTCCTCTCTTCCTCTCTCTCTCCTTCCCTCTCCCTCTCTCCCTCTCGGCTTCTGGGCAGGTTTGGAAAACTCTGAGTTGATGATGATTTTTAAGTGAGCGATTGCTCACTGCTCAGCTTAGAGTGAACTATGGTCAGATCTCTATCTTGGCCCCCCGACTCCCCCCTCTAACTGCGCCAGCTCACGCAGAGACCCCTGCAGGTCCTGTAAGAAAAATGGTGTTCCTCTGTTCTGACAGAGGAAGACCAGCAGCCAGGTAAAGCCACAGCTGATCTATGGTGATGAGGGGATGGGCCACTACCACCCCACCCAACTCTCTGACTACCGTACCCAGGGCCTTAATGACTCCACGTCTAACCCGGTGAAGGGCCCTAAGGAAAATGGTGTCCCACCAAGTGATCCTCGGGAGGATCCAGACCACACCACTTGCGTGGTGGGCCCCACAGTGCGAAGCCACCGCAGGTCTTCGCGAGCCTGACGGATCCAAAGTAGACCCCCAGGCCCACACAGGTCCTTGCCACCGAGGTGCAAGACCCACCACCTGGGCGCAGCAAAGGGATGCCGCCCTCCCAGGACCATCTGGGCGCAGCAATGGAATGCTGCCCTCCCAGGACCATCTGGGCGCAGCAATGGGATGCCGCCCTACCAGCACCATCTGGGCGCAGCAATGGGATGCCGCCCTCCCAGCACTATCTGGGCGCAGCAATGGGATGCCGCCCTCCCAGCACAACATCTGGGCACAGCAATGGGATGCCGCCCCCAACACCCACTGGGCACAGCAATGGGATCCCGCCCTCGCAGCACCACCTGGGCGCAGCAAGGGATGCCGCCCTCCCAGCACCATCTGGGCGCAGCAAGGGATGCCGCCCTCCCAGCACTATCTGGGCGCAGCAATGGGATGCCGCCCTCCCAGCACAACATCTGGGCGCAGCAATGGGATGCCGCCCCCAACACCCACTGGGCACAGCAATGGGATGCCGCCCTCCCAGCACCAACTGGGCGCAGCAATGGGATGCTGCCCTCCCAGCACTATCTGGGCGCAGCAATGGGATGCCGCCCACCCAGCACCAACTGGGCGCAGCAATGAGATGCCGCCCTCCCAGCACACATCTGGGCGCAGCAATGGGATGCCGCCCCCAACACCAACTGGGCGCAGCAATGGGATGCCGCCCTCCCAGCACCAACTGGGCGCAGCAATGGAATGCCACCCTCCCAGCACCATCTGGGCGCAGCAATGGGATGCCGTCCTCCCAGCCCTATCTGGGTGCAGCAATGAGATGCCACCCTCCCAGAACCATCTGGGTGCAGCAATGGGATGCCGCCCTCCCAGCCATAGCGGCAGAAACACCTTTCCCGCCGCACACCCCTTCTCCCCCAGCCAGACGACAATGACCCATTTGCCGATGACAGTTGGGTCCCCCCCCCGGCGGTACTTGTTGCTGAGTGGCCATCCCAAAAACGCTCCATGACCCCAGAGCAACACCGTCGGTCTCGTCCTGACGGGGTTGCATAGAAGAGGGCTAAAAGGTAAACCTGGCCTAACCCTCACCCCAGACCCTCAGCCGGCCGTTCGTACCCTAAAACAGGCCGCTGACTGCCAGCGGACGACTTCTCCGAATCCTCCGTATCGAGAAACCGTAATTCTGCGCTAGTGGCAGCGCCGATACGGAACGAGCGTTCCATAGCCGGCGAGATCAATTCTGGCCTGTCAAAAAAACCCGAAACTAGAACCCAGATAGACTAAAGGGATGAAATGAAAGGCACGGAGTGACTCGTTAGCCTGCGATAAGGCCCTGGCCTTGCTAACCCATAGGGCCCCACCAAACCTGACACAAGCCACTGCCCTAAAAGGACGGGCCTCGTACAGAGAGGCACACAGACCGTCCAAAGCCTGACTAATCAGCGACAGCTGCTGCGCCGTCAGGGCACGACGAGCATCGGAGGAGACTCCTCTCCCAGCCCGCCCACATCTTCCGAATGCAGAAGTCACCAGAAAAATCAGTAAACCCCCCCGCCTTGGACCGAAAGGCGAGGCCGGCTAACCTGGACCTAATAGTCCTAACTGAAAGGCCACGCTGCCTAAGCTGGACGCAAAATATGGCCAGGTATACAACTGGGGCAGGCCAACTATAGGGGTGACCCTTATCCCGCCTGAAATCCCCAAACTCTTTACCTGCCAGCTGCTAAGCCCCCAGAGTGCCAGGCACCCCAGAGAGGGCCATAGCCCAGCAGGCCTCTACTCTCCACTGCCCAGGAGCCCACCCAGGCTCCAAGGGGGTCGGGAAAAGCCTCAGGTGACGCACGTGCCCACGGGGCCAGGGTCCAAAAACCTGGACAACTGACCATGGGACAGGCGACAGCAATCCCGTTATCCAACCCGGGGACATGTCTAGCCAAAAACAAAACGTTCAGAGACAAGGCCCTGTGCACCAAATGGCGGACAAGCCGCATAACCCTGTCGCTCTTAGAGGACAGGGCATTCACAACATGGACCACTGCCAAGTTGTCGCACCAAAAGTGCACAGTCTCATCCCTGAACTGCTCCCCCCAAGGCTCTAAGGCCACTACCAAGGGAAAGAGCTCTAAAAGGTCAAGTCCTTACCAGGGGGGAGGCCCTCCGTTCCAGAGGCCAGACAGACCAGCACCACTGGTCACCTAACACAACCCCAAAGCCACAAGTCCCCGCAGCATCCGAACACAACTGCAACTCAGCTTCCCAAAAGAAGCTCGTGCCTCCAAAATGACAACCCATTAAAACCTCTAAAAAGTCCCGCCATACGCAGAGGTCAGCCCTGACCCCGGCGCATAAGTGGGTACGATGATGGGGCAAATGTAGCCCCTACATCGCACTATACAACCTCAGGGAAAAAAACCGTCCAGGCACCACGACCCGACAGGCAAAATTCAAAATCCCCGCTAATTCCTGCAGCTGCCTAAGAGTGACCTTCCTGCAGCCCAACACAAGATCAAGCGTAGCCCGGATCTTGACTAACTTATCTAGGGGCAATCTAGAAGATTGCTCCTCTGAGTCCAATTCAATACCAAGGCAGGTAATCTTGGTGGCTGGGCCCTCGGTCTTCTCAGGGGCTAGAGGCACCCCCAACTGAGCACAAAGGGCTTCGAAGTCCTGCATCAGAGCAAAACATCGCTCTGAACGCGCAGGCCCCGCCATCAAGACCCTATCACGGTAGTGAACGACCGAACCAAGACCACTGCTCCTCCTGAGCGCCCACTCCAAGAAAGTGCTAAAGCTCCCAAAAAGAGAGCATGAGGCAGAGCAACCCATAGGTAAAGCCCTGTCTACATAGAAACCACCCTCAAAGTGGAAGCCCAAGAGCTCGAAGTCGTCTGGGTGAACGGGGAGGAGCCGGAATGCAGACTTAATGTCGCATTTACCCACAAGGGCTCCGACCCCACACTTCCTAACTATGGCCACGGCCACATCAAAGGATGCATACCGGACTGAACAAAGTTCGTCAGGAATGAAATCATTCACTGACTCCCCTTTGGAAAAGACAAGTGGTGAATCCACCAACATTCACCACTCACCTGTTCGGGCCTCCTTCTTTATTTTACCCCTAACAATGTCTTCATGCCCCACAACCGGTCTAAGGTTGTCAAACACGAAGACCTTCCTAACCCCCCTGTAAGGGATCCTAAAACCCCGCAGGAAACCTAGCAGAAGAGCATCCGCTCTCTCGTGAGGGTGGTAGTTTTTTAAACCAACTCTTAAGAACAACAAGATTAATTGTACTGGGACCCAGTATGCCCAGCAGGCGGGGGCTGCTTCGCCTGACCCCCGCCCTTCTTGTCCTTCCCCGTCTGAGGCCTAGGACAAACGAAAGCGGCTTGGGAGCCCCAAACTGGGGACGGCCCAAATCGTAAATGCTCCTAAACTAAACACCCCAGGCCCCGACGGGTAAGCCATCACTGGGGCCAGAGCCATAGCAGCTGAAGCTGGCAGGGTCCAACATCCCGCCCTAGATACCCCAGGCCTCAACGGAAAAGCCATTGCAGGAGCCCGAGGGAGGGCAGCCGTCGCCGGTGGGGACCACACCTGATTACAGGTGCCCGCCGGAGACCCTAAACCATTGCACTCACCCCTGAAACCCGGCGGGACAAAGGCCTGCCCGGGCCAAGGAAGGAGTGCAACGGAGGTTGAATGTGTTGTGACCTCAACTGCCCAGAAAGGTGAATAAGGCACCCAGGGTATACCCAGTCCCATGGGGCCTGGCAAGGCCGCCACCTGCCCAGGCTGGACAACCACTAGGATAGACCCACTTCGACCTTATTTTGGCCTTATCAGCTGGCCATACCTGCACTGGGACTTGAACCTGCAACCTGTGCCTTGCAAGGCAGAGAATTAACCTCCAGGCTACAGTATCCAATCCCGATTTGGGTTTTTTTATTTTTTATTTTTATTATTAATATTTTTTTTAAATTATTATGTATTTATTTATTTATGTGTATGACTGAATTTATTTATTTAATTTTATTTCAGGTGTGTGTCTTTTTCAATTTTTTGAACCAGGAGCCAGAGCCAAAAAGGCCCCGGCCCCAAAAGAAAATGAAGATTGCTGCCTAGGAAGGCGGGGAGGGGTAGCAGTAGGGCTGCTACTTATCGAAAAGGAGCCCAAACTGACCCCCGCCGCCCTCCTCGCTCCCCCAAGGGGAAAAAACGATCGCTCCCCCACCGGGAGCCCTAGCCAGGTCCCTACAAGGACGCCGCGCCACGAGGCCACCCAAAATGGTGACCGCAAGCCGAGCCAAGTCGCCAAGGGGGGAAGTGCGTGACCAATTACCTCCCCACACACAAAGCGCCCTCCGCGACACCTAGCGATCCCCCCGACCCAAGGTTAAGTTAATAGGGGGGGCTCACGCTGGACACCAGCCGAAGCACGGTTGCTGCCTGAGAGACAACGAGCCGCTGCCCCCCAAGCCTCCGACGAGGCTTCTAAATCGACGACCGTCACCACGCGGCCGCCGTAAAAGCTCCAAGAGCAGACAGCCGAGTGTCTGCTCTCCTGACGAAGTCCGGGCGACAGGCTTAGCCCCAGGCCTGCTCGCCCTTAAATAGGGCCGGCAAGCCCCGCCCGGACACGTCAGCAGTCAGGCCACGATTGGCCTGATTCTCGGCCGAAGTCTCGCCTCGCGAGACTTCAGCCGAGATCCAAGATTGCGGCCACCAGGAGTCCGGTGTCTCCCCGACCCTCCTGCAAACGTCGCCAGCGGAGTGAGTCCGCTGGCGCTATTCTCAAACTGGGTGGCACTGAGTGATGTGCCACATATATCAAAATACATAATCACACAAATGTAAAATCAGATTAATGCTAAATCTCTTTTGTTATGCTGAACTAAAATCAGGATAAGCATTTATATATACTGTAATTCCACTTTGAAATTCATAATCCTCTTGGAAGTGATATAGCTGTCAGAAGTTTAAAAAGAACCACTTCCAGTGAGCTGAATGATCTTGAAAAAGTGGGGATGGTATTGGGGACCTGTTCTGGTACAAGATCAACTTTTCCCAGTCAGATAACTCAGCACAACGAGGTATCACAGATCATTTTATTACAGGCATTCTCACAATAACTCAGTTATGATGCAATTCTTCTGCAGTATAATCTTTCCCATTGTGCAGGTAAAAAGAGATTGAATTGACACCAGCTCTGGGTGTAGCATCTACATGCTGGCTGGCTTAGTGAGTGAAGACAAAAGACCCGTTGGAATGTTCTCTCCAATTATCCCTCATCCCGAGTCAGACCCAATAGGAATACACAAATATGGTCACATGTAAAACTACATTACCCAGATTGCAATTTCACTACATTTCCCCTAGTGCAATATCTTAAAGAAACATGCCTAAATACAGTCCAACTATCTCTGTTTCGGGACAGCACAGGACCAGAAGGAGAATATTAGAAATCATATTTCTGGAAAAAGGTGAGATTGTGAGATTGTCCACATGCACTCCAGACAGCTTTCTTTTCAAGTTTTTTTTATAGTCAATTTGTGAGTGAAGTGGCTGGATGCTAGAGAATTCCATCAAGCTTACATCCATTAATGTAGACTCTATGGACAAAAAGCTTAGTTGAACCTCATTTTGTAATCCCTTTGAAAATTGTTTTTAAACTGTTTTTGTATCATCTGGTTTTGCCATTCCCTAGGTGAATCTTTCTCAAATCTTGAAAAAAGAAGTTTTAAGTGCAAGATTAAGGACTTGTGTGTGTGGTGGTGGTGGTGGAATAAACTAAAAAAGTATGATTAGATTGATTTCAGAAATTTATGAACAGTTTAGGCATCAGCAGTGATTTGAAATAATTTTGAAATTATTAACAAGAAACCTCTCTGTAGGAAAGTGCTGTTGTTTAATCAAATTAAATCAAATTCAGGGGCAAGATAAAGACTGTTTAAATCAAAGGAAAGGAATATAAAACTGATTTATCTGATGATGGTTAAAATATATGTGTTGTTTTATAATAATTTATAGTGGAGGTTTGCTGAGTAGTTCTGAATTGGCTTTAAGAATATGTTCATAGAACTGAAATATCATATGAAAAGGGGAAATGTTGTGATGAAAAGGTAAGTAATTTCTTATATATTGATTATCTTTTTTACTACCTTCTTATTTTTCCTTTTATACTTTCTTTACATTTTCTTTTCTACACTTTCTTGCACCCTTTTCTTTCATTAATTTTACTCCTTTAGTTTGCATTACTCTTCTATCCTTATAACGGCAAACTTTAATAAAATTATTATATTAAAAATGTAGTTTAAACATAATCATGATGACTCAAGGCAACATTGTTTTATAGTGCCATATTCATATACCAGAATAAACAAAATAATAAAATGAAATGCTACTTTCAATGAATATACTGGTTATTATTTTCTTGGAAATGTTACATTTTGAAGCATTAATAAGTGGAATTGTTTTGCAATACTTTAAAAATAAAATTAATAAAATTGATATATAGGTCAATAAATGTTACAGCCTATCAAGGTTACCCTCTCCCCCAACCATCAAAAGTAAAAACTTTTCAGTGTTTGACATTGCTACCCAATATAGTGTGGGGTTGTAACTGCTTTTTATTAGAGTTTTCTTTTATTAGAACCAATCAGTCAATCATTTTGGATTTGTCGTTGTTGTTTTCCCACCAAATCTCTCCATACTTCAAGAAACTGACAGCATATCTTCAAATAGGTTGAAGGTTATAAAAACTGAAGTTTCTGAGTGTGCAGGTGTAATGTGCTTTTTTACAATATCTAGTGCAGGCAATAAAGAAGGAGTCAGAAGAACAAGAGAAAAAAGCTCTGTTCAATAGAAATCCATATAGTAAATAACATATTCTACATTAGCAGTAGAAATGTTCTCGCTTCTGTTCTGACTTCCTGACACTGTTGATGCATTTATGACCCCTTCAACAGAATGACTGTATTAGAATAACAATTACTTATCATCTTCTGTCAAGGTCATCAGAACATTTATAAGTTGGAAAAATCAAAATAATTATATTGATGCAACAAAGAAGCAAGAAAGGAAGCACAAAGATTAAGGATCTCTAAGATGTGTCAGAAAATATATCCAATCAGACTGATTAAAAAATGTTAGAACTACAATTTCCAGAATTTTCACATCAATATGGTTGTTTTATATAATGGTTCTATATAAACAATGTAGACATTCTGAGAAAGGGTCAATAAAATCCAACATTTGATAAATTGTCAATGTCTAGAAACAAGTGAAGTAATAACTAGAAGTCAACATGGGTTTGTTAAAAACAGATCATGCCAAACCAATTTTATTTCTTCTTATTCTTCAACACAGTGACTAAATTAGTAGACTAGTGAAATACTGTGGATATAATATATTTAGACTTCTGCAAGGCATTTAACAAAGTAGACCATAACCTATTTCTTGGTAAGCTAGAAAAAATTGGGACAGATAGCATCACATCAAATGGATTTGTAACCGGCCGAAAAACCATGCTCAACAATTAGTCCTTAATGGTGAGAAGGGTGTTGGAGTCTTGGCAATTAAATATGAGCCAATGGTGTGAGTGGGATCCAAAAAGCCCATGCAGTCCTAATGCAATCCTGTTACATTAACAGAAGTATACACTCAAAATCAAGGGAGATCCTAATACCACTCTATAAAGCCTTAGTAAGCCTTCACCTAGAGAACTGCATCCACTTTTGATCACTACATTATAAAAAATATGTTGAAACTCTAGAAAGAGTGAAGAGAAGAGCAATCAAGATGATTAGGGGACTGGAGGCTAAAACATACGATGAATGGTTGCAGGAACTGGGCATGGGTAATCTAGTGAAGAGAAGGACCAGGGGAGACGTGATAGCAGTATTCCAATATTTGAGAGGATGCCACAGAGAGGAAGGGCCAAGCTATTTTCCAAAGCACCTGAAGGCTATACAAGGAATAATGGATGGAAACTGGACAAGGAGAGATTCAATCTGGAAATAAGGAGAAATCTTCTGGCAGTGAGAACAATTAACAAATGGAAATGTTTGCCTTCAGAAGTTGTGGAAGTTTCCTCAATTGAGACTTTTAAGAAGAGACTGGACTCCCATCTGTAAAAAATGGTGTAGGGTCTGCTTGGGCAGTGGGAGTGGACTAAATGACCTACAAGGTCCCTTCCAATTCTATTAATCTGTACATCTGTACATTTTGAAGAAATTAATCTAATGTGAATGAGAACAACATTTTGATAAAATCCCCACAGTTTCTATGTCCAAACTATTAACTTTCCCAGATACCTTTCTTTAATTGAAAAAGCACATACATTAAAGTAAAGCATCACCCTAAAATTTTATTTATTTATTTATTTATTTATTTATTTATTTTGTCCAATACACAATGAGGGTTTTAGTGAGTATATATCAATATACGCATAGTAAAATACATGATGAAGGTTATAGAGGAGATACTCATAGTAAAATATATCTAAGAAATAATAGAAAAGAATATATAGGAATAGAATATATAGGAATAGAATATATAGAATATATAGAATATAGGAATAGAATATATATATATATACACATACACATACATACATACAGTGGTACCTCAAGATATGAACTTAATTGGTGCCGGGAGGAGGTTCATAAGGTGAAAAGTTCGTAAGATGAAACATTGTTTCCCATAGGAATCAATGGAAAAGCAATTAATGCGTGCAAGCCCAAAACTCAGAAACCGGGAAGCCGGCCGCCACCACCAAAGGAGGCTTGAGCCTCCCTTTGCCCCACGCTGCTTCGCCCTGCCTGTTGTCCTGGGTGAAGTGCTGGGGGGAGGGAGTCAGGAAGGTCCTCCTGCTCCCCTCCCCAGCCAAAAACACAAAGACAGGCAGGGCGGAGCAGCGTGGAGCAAAGGGAGGCTGAAACCGCCAGCGGCTTCAGCTTCCCATTGCTCCACGGGAGCGGCAGACCGCCTTTGTATTTTTGGCTGGGGGGGGGGAAGCAGGAGGCGCAGGATCGGGCTGGCGGCAGGCGCGCCGCGAGGTAGCAGGTCAGCATCCTGGGCGGCTGGGCGGCGGGCAAGGAGGCGCAGCCGAGCGGACCTGGCTCCGGCTCCGGCTAGACCTCCAGCGAGAATGGAGCGGGCAGTGGGCGCGGCGGCAGCAGTAGCGGCGAGGGTGCGTCCGATTCGGGGCTGGCGGCCCCCGACGCAGTGGGGAACATCGGCGCGGGAGGCAGGAGAGGACTGGGCGACTGGAGCAGCAGCGCGGCTTCTTTTTGCCTGGGAGGGAAGGTGAAATGCCGGCGGCTCTAGCAGCTGCTACGAGCGGCATTTCACCTTCCCTCCCAGGCAAAAAGATGCTGGGGAGAGGGGCATGCCTTCCGCCTGGGAAGTCCGGCCCCATCATCCCAGAATGCCGGCAACTTTTTGCCTGGGAGATAAAGTGAAATGCCGCTCATAGCAGCTGCTACAAGCGGCATTTCACCTTCCCTCCCAGGCAAAAAGATGCCGGGGAGAGGGGCACGCCTTCCGCATGGGAAGTCCGGCCCCATCATCCCAGAATGCCGGCATCTTTTTGCCTGGGAGAGAAAGTGAAATGCCGCTCGTAGCAGCTGCTACGAGTGGCATTTCACCTTCCCTCCCAGGCAAAAAGATGCCAGGGAGAGGGGCACGCCTTCCGCCTGGGAAATCCGGCACCATCATCCCAGAATGCCGGCATCTTTTTGCCTGGGAGAGAAAGTGAAATGCCGCTCGTAGCAGCTGCTACGAGCGGCATTTCACCTTCCCTCCCAGGCAAAAAGATGCCGGGGAGAGGGGCATGCCTTCCGCCTGGGAAGTCCGGCCCCATCATCCCAGAATGCCGGCATCTTTTTGCCTGGGAGAGAAAGTGAAATGCCGCTCGTAGCAGCTGCTACGAGCGGCATTTCACCTTCCCTCCCAGGCAAAAAGATGCCGGGGAGAGGGGCACGCCTTCCGCCTGGGAAGTCCGGCCCCATCATCCCAGAATGCCGGCATCTTTTTGCCTGGGAGATAAAGTGAAATGCCGCTCGTAGCAGCTGCTACGAGCGGCATTTCACCTTCCCTCCCAGGCAAAAAGATGCCGGGGAGAGGGGCACGCCTTCCGCCTGGGAAGTCCGGCCCCATCATCCCAGAATGCTGGCATCTTTTTGCCTGGGAGAGAAAGTGAAATGCCGCTCGTAGCAGCATTTCACAGCCGGGCTGGGGGGCTTCCCAGCAACCTCCCGAACCCCGAACTTC
The DNA here is from genome assembly GCF_031021105.1 of Erythrolamprus reginae. Classification (NCBI taxonomy): domain Eukaryota; kingdom Metazoa; phylum Chordata; class Lepidosauria; order Squamata; family Dipsadidae; genus Erythrolamprus; species Erythrolamprus reginae. The sequence continues at coordinate 49,795,842 of NC_091963.1, forward strand.
CAGGTTCGGGGTTGGGGGGTGCTGGCAAGCCCCCCAGGCCGGCTGCGACCTTTTAAAACACCCGTGCCGCTTCGCTGCTGTCTCCTGAAGCCGAACGCTAAAGCCGAACTTCCGCGTTCGGCTTCGGGAGACAGCTGCGAAGCGGCGCGGGTGTTTTAAAAGGTCGCAGCTGGCCTGGGGGGCTTGCCATCCCCCCCGAACCCAGGTTCGGGGTTCGGGGGGTGCTGGCAAGCCCCCCAGGCCGGCTGCGACCTTTTAAAACACCCGTGCCAAACGCTAAAGCCGAACTTTCGCATTCGGCTTCAGGAGACAGCAGCGAAGCGAAGCGGGTGTTTTAAAAGGTCGCAGCCGGCCTGGGGGGCTTGCCCCCCGAACCCGGGTTCGCGGTTCGGGGTGGTGGTGGCAAGCCCCCCAGGCCAGCTGCGACCTTTTAAAACACCCGCGCCGCTTCGCAGCTGTCTCCTGAAGCCGAACGCTAAAGCCGAACTTCCGCGTTCAGCTTGGGGAGACAGCTGCAAAGCAGCGCGGGTGTTTTAAAAGGTTGCAGCCAGCCTGGGGGGCTTGCCACCACCCCCGAACCCGGGTTCGGGGTTCGGGGGGGGTGGCAAGCCCCCCAGGCCGGCTGCGACCTTTTAAAACACCCACGCCGCTTCGCAGCTGTCTCCTGAAGCCGAACGCTAAAGCCGAACTTCCGCGTTCGGCTTCAGGAGACAGCTGCGAAGTGGCGCGGGTGTTTTAAAAGGTCGCAGCCGGCCTGGGGAGCTTCCCAGCAACCTCCCGAACCTAACCCGGGGTTCAGCAAAATTTTGCCTCTTCTTACGAACTTTGTTCGAGTTACGAACTGGCGTTCGGGAGGCTTCTGGGCAGTGTTCCCTCTAATTTTTTTGGGGGGTGGGCGGAAAAGTATAGTGTCTGAGCGGCAGTCCCTTCGGGACAGGGCGGCACTCTTTCCCTCTCACTCTTTCCCTCTCGGCTTCTGGGCAGGTTTGAAAAACTCTGAGTTGATGATGATTTTTAAGTGAGCCATTGCTCACTGCTCAGCTTAGAGGGAACTATGCTTCTGGGAAGCCCCGCCGCCCGGCTGTTACCTTTTAAAACAGCCACGCGGCTTCCCAGCAGTCTCCGAACGCCGGTTCGTAACTCGAAAAAAGTTCGTAAGAAGAGGCAAAATGTTTCTGAACCCCGGGTTCGTATCACGAGTTGTTCGTAAGACGAGGGGTTTGTATCTTGAGGTACCACTGTATATACATATATACACACATATACATATACATACATACATACATACATACATACATACATACATACATACATATATATATATATATATACATATATATATATATATATGTATATATATATATATATATATATACACATACACACACACATACATACATATATATATACACACACAGACACACATATATATACATACACATATACATATATACACATACACATATACATACATACACATACACATACATTTATATATAGGAATAGAATATATCAATGAAAGAATAGAAGAAGAGATATAGGAGATATAGGAGAGTAATAGGACAGGGGACGGAAGGCACTCTAGTGCACTTGTACTTGCCCTTTACTGACCTCTTAGGAATCTGGATAGGTCAACCGTAGATAATCTAAGGGTAAAGTGTTGGGGGTTTGGGGATGACACTATGGAGTCCGGTAATGAGTTCCACGCTTCGACAACTCGGTTACTGAAGTCATATTTTTTACAGTCAAGTTTGGAGCGGTTAATATTAAGTTTAAATCTGTTGTGTGCTCTTGTGTTGTTGTGGTTGAAGCTGAAGTAGTCGCCGACAGGCAGGACGTTGCAGCATATGATCTTGTGGGCAATACTTAGATCTTGTTTAAGGCGTCTTAGTTCTAAACTTTCTAGGCCCAGGATTGAAAGTCTAGTCTCATAGGGTGTTCTGTTTCGAGTGGAGGAGTGAAGGGCTCTTCTGATGAAGTATCTTTGGACATTTTCAAGGGTGTTAATGTCTGAGATGCAATATGGGTTCCAAACAGATGAGCTATATTCGAGGATGGGTCTGGCAAAAGTTTTGTAAGCTCTAGTAAGTAGTGTGAGATTGCCAGAGCAGAAGCTACGTAGGATTAGGTTTACAACTCTTGAAGCCTTCTTGGCTCTATTGTTGCAGTGGGCTTTGGCACTTAAATCTTTTGTTATTAGTATACCAAGGTCTTTAACTGAGTGGGGATTATCTGTGATAATTTGATTATTAAGTTCGTATTTGGAGTTTAGATTCTTCTTCCCAATGTGTAGGACAGAGCATTTGCTAGTTGAGATTTGGAGTTGCCATGTGTTAGACCACTCAGAAACAGCGCCAAGGTCTTTTTGGAGAGTAGTTGTGTTATCGGTGGTGTTGAAGAGTTTTACATCATCGGCGAAGAGGACACAGTTGCTTGTGATGTAATCGCAAAGGTCATTGATGTAGAGAATGAAGAGCGTTGGTCCCAGTACACTACCTTGGGGAACACCGCTTTTAACTGGGCCAGGGGTGGATATGGTGCTTCCTATTTTGACCACTTGTTGTCTGTTTGACAGGAATGCTGTAATCCATCTGTGGAGGGATCCTGAGATGCCATAGGATTTGAGTTTTAGGAGTAGTTTGTCGTGGACCACTGAATCAAAGGCTTTGCAGAAGTCAATATAAATGGCATCTGTAGATTTCCCTTGATCTAGATGAGTTGTCCATATATTTTTGCAGTGGAGGAGCTGCAGGTTGCAGGATAGTTTTTTTCTTAAACCAAATTGTTTGTTAGAGAGCAAATTATTAGTTTCTAAATGGAGAGTAATTGATTTGTTTATAATTGATTCCATAACTTTGCATGGGACGCAGCATACTGAAATTGGTCTGTAGTTATCTACAAGAGAGGGGTCTCCTTTTTTGAAGATGGGGATGACCATTGCTTTCGACCATAGCTTAGGAAGTGTGCTGGTTCTGAAGGATTTTTCAAAAATTATGCTTAGTGGTTCAGCTATGGCAGAAGAGAGCTTTTTTAGGAAGTATGCACATAGACCATCTGGTCCGACTGATAGAGAAGGTTTAAGGTCACGTAATGCTTTTTCAACTTGGTCTTCAGTGAAGTCTACTTGGGTTAAGTCGTTGAGGGAGTTTGAGGTGCGATTGATGAAATTGGGGGATGAGCCATTGCTGTTAACAAAGACAAAGACAGAGCCAAAGAAAGAGTTGAAGAGGTTGGCTTTGGATGAATCATCATGGTATTCTTTGTTCTTGGGTCCTTTGAGAGGTGGGATTGGTCTAGAGTCTTTGAGTTTGAATAAAATCTATATATATATAGATTTTATATATATATATATATATCTTTATGCCCCAAAGTAGTTCTGTAGGCTACTTAAACCCAGAAAATAAATGTTAAAGGATTCAGTCTTGTGCCTTGTTTGCACATGTGCTCATATAATAAAACGTATGTGAAGGTTTGTAGAAGAAATATCTTGGAATGCTCATGTGAGGCAATTGAACCAATGTACTCAGGTTAATCTTAAAACCATTCTTGCCCTACATAGCAGATATTTTGGGAGTGTGTCCAATAATTTCTCCAAAATTTCAGGTATGCCGCTGTCACAGAAATTTGCTTTGTGACCTTTTCTGTGAACATTTCAGAATTGAAGGGGTGGATTAACATGTAAAATTAAGTCAAGTATACCAAGCATCTGGACTTTCATTTCACTTTGTTTAGTTTGGCAAGGAGATCAAACAAAAAATTTTTGCCACAAATTTGACAGATTTATTGCTTTAGTTGAATACCGATGGATATGGGGTCATACCTAGAAGCAGAATGATTAATAGACTCGGAAAGCATGAAAAATGAAAATAGATATTTTTTCTTATTCTGTTTCTATTGCCATTGAGTTATAATGGGCATATTATTTGCTCCAAACTTTACATTATGATATTCAAATAAGATTCCACTGACAGTTACAATGATACCAAATATTCGTAGCATGTTAGCCTGCTTAACATTAACATCTTATGTAAAATATCGATGGTTTTTCAGAAAGCTTTTCAGACAAATATAATTGTGGTGTACCACCAGTGGAAAAATGAAAGAGCTTCTCACTCTTTTTGCAGCTCCTATATCTATTTCTAAGAGTTGGAGATATCTTCAGAAGCATGGTAGAGGAAAGCAGTAGCAATATTACTTGTAACATTACTTGTAGTTTCTTTGGTTGAGCAATGAAGATGATGTATATTCCACAAGATACAGTTTGCTATATGAGAAATGATCAATATTGAGAAATGACCAGTGACAAATAAGTTCTGGTCTGCTTTATCTGTTTTTTACATACTAAAAGTTAAAAGAAGCAGACATCGATTTATGTATGTAGTAACTCTTGAGGTCCTTGGTTTCTAAGATTAATATAATTTTGCTTGGTGATGGTTTTATTTATTTTATTTATTTACTAACTTGATATTCAGACTCCAGCAAAAATTATTTGAAAGCAGGTACAAGCATTTGTGTTAGATTCAGAGATATACATTTTATTTGACAATAATTGGACATCGCAGAGCATTAGCATTCACACTTTCTCACTTTCTAAGCAGACAAGAACATTATGAAGTATGTCAATTACAATATCTGTCTTGAGTCAAATCTTGTTTGTAGCATAACTCAAAAGTTCAATTTGGAATTGAAGATAAAAACAAATATAAACATTTGTTCTTATTTAATTGGAAATGGCAGAAATTATATGACATTGCAGCGGAAGCGGAATAACAACGCGGACACAGAGCTGGATTTAAACTGGATCATTTTTATTAATTAAATAAACTTATTTAATTCAAACTAACATGGGACCCGCAGAGATCAACTAAGAACACTTGGGGCGGAAATGTCGTAATAAAAACTTCCTGGGCAACTTGGGCCGTAGCTCCATGCTCATCCAGATGAAGGGGACCACGCCCTCACCTGGATCCCAGCCATGCAAGGCATGTGGGAAGTCTCGCCGTACAATTCCTGAAAGGCAATTGAAATGGGCGAGACCAAGAGGCAACTTCTCCCCAATTGCCCAGGCTGGTTAAAAAGCCACCATGAGCCCTTGGAGAGAGTCTGCCAATCATCCCCAAGTATGCCCAAGGAAGAACATGCAGTTACTAACACCTCCCAATTTCCGCCCCTAACCTGTCACGGAGGGAGGCCAGATCTCTATCTTGGTCCCCTGACTCCCCCCCCACCTGCGCCAGCTCACGCAGGGACCTCTGCAGGTCCTGTAAAAAGATGGCATTCCCCTGTTCTGACAGGTGAACACCATTGGCACAATAAAGCCATGGCTGATCAATTGAAATATTGGGGTGGGAAATAACTACCCCACCCAACTCTTTAACCAACTTGCCAATGGCCTTATTAACCTTTCTCCTGACCTTGTGAATGGTTCTAAGGGAGATGGTGTCCCTCCAGAAAATCCGTGGAAGGATTCTGGACCAGACCACTTGCATGGCTGGCCAAGCTAGACGGAGAGCCCGCAGGTCTTCGCGGGCCTGACAAATCAATGCCAGGCTGCCTAATACACATAGGTCATTGCCCCCAAGGTGCAAGACCAGCCACCTGGGTACAACCACGTTGTGGCGCCCGCCCAGGAGCAACAAGAGGAGCCCCTCCCACCACAGGCCTCTTCGTCCGAGCCAAGCAATGTTGACCCAATGGCCCAAAGACAGCTGGGTCCCCACGGCAGATCTTGCTGCAGTGCAGCCAGCCCAAAACATCATACTGTGGCCACACAGCAACGCCATCGGTTTCTTCCCACAAGGGCTATCTAGAAGAGGGCAGAGAAAGGTTAACGTGCGTGGAGTCCTGCTCATCAGAACCAGCAGGCCAAACGTAAGTCAAATAGGCCGTGGACCTCCTGCGATCAATCTCCTGGAACGTAGAACCCAAGAAGCCAGAAACTGCTGCGCTAGTGGCAGCCCCAATATGGAATGAGTGCGTTCCGTACCAGGCAGGGTCAAGGCCAATCGCAACCAATGCCCTGGTCATAATCGCCCAAAATTGATACTGAGTGAGCGGGGAGCTATCCCGATGACTAAAAAGATAACCCTATCCCGTTCCTCACAGATTACAAAATGAGGAAAGGGCGGCCACGGACAAACAGACATGTCAGCGGCAGCTGTTAAAACTATCCTGGACCCCCTGCCTAACTGGTCTGTTTTAGACTGCCTTACCAAAAGAGAGACACTGGTGCCCTCGAACCGAAGGTCCGAAAACTGTAAGGCACGAAGTGACCTGTCTCCGCGGGAGGAGGTCAAAGCCTCACTAGCCCGGAGAGCCCCAAAGAACATCACATTAGCCACTCCCTGAAAAAGGCGGGCTTCATAGACAGAGGCACACAGGCTGCTCCACGTACTGTTAATGTTGGACAGCTGTTGTAAAGTCAGTGCCTGTCTGCAGTCGGAGGGCACAGGTTGCTCCCTAACCCACCCCTCTAGCATTTTCCGAATGCGGAAATCCCCCAGAGGAATCAGAAAATCCACTGGCTTTGGAAAGAAACACCAGGCCTGCAAGTCTAGTCCTAATAGTTTTGACCGATAGGCCATGCTGCTTAAGCAGGACGCAAAACTCTATCAGGTGATCGACAGGGATAAGTCAGATGTGTAAATAGCCCTTGGATTGGCGAAATTCCCAAAACTCCTTACCTGAGTTTTGGTATGACCTCAAGGTACTGGGCACTTGTGAGAGGGCCATGGCCCTACCTGCATCGATCCTCCACTGCTCTGGAGCCCTCCCAGGCTCTATAGATGGCAAGGGAAGGCTTCCAGTGCCGCACGAGCCCACGGAGCCAGCGTGCGGAACCTGGACAACTGACCATGAGACAAGGCATCAGCCATCTCGTTTTCGAGCCCAGGAACATGACAGGCCAAAAACAAGGCATTCAAAGACAAAGACCTGTGCACAAAATGGCGGACAAGCCACATAACCCTGTCATTCTTAGAAGACAAGGCATTCACAACATGGACAACAATGTGTGTGTGTCGGGGTGGTGGACACATTTCACTATGCACTGTTTTATGTTGTGTATATATTAAACTTGTTAAAAATTAATAAAAAATATAATTAAAAAAAACATGGACAACAGCAAGGTTGTCACACCAAAAGTGCATAATCTTGTCCCTAAATTGCTCCCCCCAGAGCTCTAAAGCCACCACTAGGGGAAAGAGCTGCAAAAATGTCAGATCCTTGACAATAGAAGAGGCCCTCCATTCTGGAGGCCACATAGAATAGCACCACTGGTCGCCCAAAATAACTCTGAGCCTGCAGGTCCCCGCAGCATCCGAACACAATTGCAACTCAGCTTCCAAAAGAAGCTCATGCCTCCAAAAGGACAGACCATTAAAGTGGGCTAAAAAGCCTTGCCTGACCCCAGCACACAAGCGTGTCCGATGGTGGGGCAAGCAAAGCCCCTTTATCGCTGTATACAAACAATGTGAAAAAGCCCTGCCGGGGGCCACCACCTGGCAGGCAAAATTAAGTAACCCGGCCAACTCCTGAAGTTGGTGGAGGGTGACTTTACGGCTCGCTAGAACCTGAACCAATCTATCCTGAATCTTAAGGAGCTTTTCAGATGGCAATCTGCAAGATTGCGCAATGGAATCCAATTTGATACCAAGAAAGGTAATCCTGGTGTGGGGCCTTTGGTCTTTTCGGGGGCCAAAGGAACCCCCAAATGAGCGCAAAGTGCTTCAAAGGCTGACATCAGAACCAAACAATGCTCCGAATGCGCAGGCCCGGCCATCAGGAAATCATCAAAGTAATGAATCACTGAACCCGAACCGGATCGCCTCCTGAGAGCCCACTCTAAGAAGGTGCTAAAGCTCTCAAACAGGGAGCAACATATGGAGCAGCCTATGGACAATGCTCAGTCTACATAATAGCCACCCTCAAAGTGGAAGCCTGGGAGCTCGAAATCATCTGGGTATATGGGAAGGAGCCAGAATGCAGACTTGATGATGCATTTACCCATCAAGGCTCCTACTTCCTAACTATGGCCACCGCCGCATCAAAAGATGCGTAGCGAACTGAACAGAGCTCATCAGGAATGTCGTCATTCACTGACTCCCTTTTAGGGAAGGACAAGTGGTGAATCAATCAAAATTCACCACTGGGAACTACTCCCAAAGGCGAAAACCGAGGGCGGGCAAAGGTGGGTGCATGAAAGGGCCCAAAACCCTGCCCTTGGCCACCTCCTTCTGGATCTTAGATCTTACAATGTCCTCATGTCCAGCAACTGACTTAAGGTTGCTGGACATGAAGGCTGTCCTAGGTCCAAAATAGGATATCCTGAAACCCTCCCTAAAACCCTGCAGGAGCGCAGCTGCGCTCCTACGTGAGTGATAATCCCTAAGCATGACCTCCAATACCTCCAGCCTAAGGCTGGGGCCCTTTTCCCCCAGGGGGAGGTGATAATCCCTAAGCATGACCTCCAATACCTCCAGCCTAAGGCTGGGGCCCTTTTCCCCCAGGGGGAGGCTGACGCTTGGACAGTCCAGTGCCATCCTTCCCTTCTTTGGGGCCCTTGGGCTTAGGGCAAGTGTGTGTGGCATGGGAGCCTCCACAATTCCCACATGAGTGTTGAAATCTGCAGGAGGGGTGAAAACAAGACCTCCTGGCCAGTGTTCCCTGTAAGCTGCGTGCGTGCGCATGCGCACGCCCCAAAATACCCCCGCACACCCTTTTCCACAGGTGCACGCTCCCCATCCCCCTGCCAGTCCGCGGGGAGGGGCAGGGGCGGGGAGGCACTGGCAGTAGAAAGAAAGGGAGCCGCGGCCGCCCCTGCCTCCCATGGTGCCTCCAGCCCCCTCATGCCCCTGGCCTCTCAGCCCTGCCCCCCACCTGCCTGATCCGCCCCCTCTCCTCCTCCACCACCTCCTGCCTTGGGGCGCGACTTCTCCCACAGCCGTGCCTGCGGCTTCTCCTCCTCTACTCTCCAAGCACTTCGGAAATGCCCACCCCACCCCTCTCGCAGCCCCTTTGCTGGGAGTGCTTTCGTCCTGGACTTTCAGCAAGGGGCCTGCAGTAGAGGCAGGGCAGGCATTCCCAACGAGCTCAGAGAAAGCACTCTCGCAGCCCCCTCGCTGACAGAGAGGAGGGGGGAGAGAGAAAGTAAGTGAGAAAGAGAGAGAGAGAGAAAGGGGGAGAGAGAGATAGCAAGAGAGAGAAGAGAAAGAAAGCAATAGAGAGAGAGAAAGAAAACAAGAGAGAAAAGAGAGAGAGAAAGAGAGAAAGGGGGAGAGAGAGATAGCAAGAGAGAGAAGAGAAAGAAAGTAAGAGAGATAGAAAGAAAGAGTGAGAGAGAGAGAAAGCAATAGAGAGAGAGAGAAAGAAAACAAGAGAGAAAGAGAGAGAGAGCGAGCAAGAGGGGGAGAGAGATAGAAAGAGAGGAACAGAGAAAGTGAGAAAAAGAGAGAGAGAGCAAGAGGGGGAGAGAGAAAGAGAGAGAAAGAGAGAGAAATGACTCTTGATTTAAAGCATATGGTAAAAAGCACCCAAATAATAACAGAAAAAAACCCCAGCCATTTGTGTGTGTGTGTGTGTGAACTCTTGAACCATTTCCAATAGCTCACCTGTTATTGGAAATGGTTCAAGAGTTCACACACACACACACAAGGGGGGAGGAGACAGGGATGGAAAAAGAGGAGAAGATAGTAATAATAGTAATAGATTTTGGTTTTGTTTTATTATTAATTTCTTTTAATAAAAAAGGGAATTTTTTTCTTATCTATCTATCTATCTATCTATCTATCTATCTATCTATCTATCTATTTATACTTCTATGCCACCCAGTCCCAAAAGGACTGCCGCTCAGACACTATACTTTTCCGCCCACACCAAAAAAAAAATAGAGGGAACATTGCCCCTGGCTGCAAAACCATGACACGGGGGAGCGACCCTTTCCCAAGTCCCTACCCCTACGTGAGCCACAGGTGTTGCCGCTGGCTTGGCCTTTATAAAGTGGCCACTTTTAGTGCACTCACCGCCCCTGGCCTGAGCAAGCTGAGTGGCATGGAACCATAAATCGGGGATCACCATGTCCCAAGGCAGGGTGCATTCAAATGCCACATGCATCCTGAAGGACTCATCATACTGCAACCATGCAGTACCCTCATACTCATAGTGAACCTGAGCGATGAGATCTATGTACTTAATCATGGAGGCAGCCCGTGCGGGCTCCCTCTCAATGACCACCGACATATAGGTCAAAAAGGCATACAGCCATGAGCTGAAGCACCTATCTACCTTGACCTTTATAGGCTGGTCGGTCTTTGCCTCTTCATCCTTGTCCTTCTTAGGGTCTTCCCAATTAAGGAGGGAGAACAAGTCTACATATTCCTCCCTCCAAATTCACTCCCGAATGGAGGGATGTAAATGAAAACCCAAAGGGGTCAAAGGCAACCGCCAGCGGATGGCAATAGCCCGTATGGAAGCCAAAGGATCTGGCATCGTGGCTGCTTCCCCGGTCCCTGTGCCCACCCCAGCCGGAGGGGCTGCATTTGCCATGGGGGCCTGGGCCACTGCCGCCGCTGTAGCAGCAGGTGTTGCCCAAACCTGATTACAGGTAAGGGCAGGGCAAGCAGCGGTGTAGCTAGTGACCCCACTCCCCGAATTTGGTGGCATGAAAACCTGCCTGGATAAGGGGAGAGGCGGTGTGTAATGTGACTGCATAACTGCCTCACCTGACACCATGGCACTAGGTGTCCCCGAAGAAGATCCCATGGAGACCGATCCAGATGCCACTGATCTGGGCCTCCGTATTGCTCGGGGGTCTTCCAAGAGCTGCAGGAACCAAAGGGGCCATGCCCCCCAGCCTGTACACAGACCACCACCTGGCATCCAACTCGTCCAGACGTTCTATCACCCTAGACCAGGAATGAGCAGGTAAGGATGAGTCACCTGCTGGTAGTTCCCGAGGCCTACCCCCCCTCCTGGCCCTATTGTGGGCCTCCTCATTGGCCAGCCCGGCCCTAGCCGAGGGCCTTAAAACCCTCCGTGGCCTAGCCACTGGTTCAGGGGTGGGAGGCAAAACCCTTTGTTTCTTTGGAGCCATAGCTATTCAATACAAACAGAAATAACCCCTAACTCTCCCCTGAAAAGGGGGGGGGTGAGCAAAGATAGCTACCACCAAATCCACCAGGGCTGTGAAAACCCTGGGCAACACCAGGAGGCCTGGTCACTCGAAAGCCTCCCCCCCGAGCCTAAGCCAAAAAACAAAAGTGGGCAGCAGGCCTCCTAAGGGGCAGATTGCTGTCCAAGGCTCCCCGCAACACCGATGGGGAAGGACAAGGCATGTGTAGCAATGGGGCAATCCGGCCCAACGAACTCCACTCACCGGAGAACACCACGGGTGTTCGCCTAAATAGACCCCACCTAGCCCCAAAGGCCCCCCTAAGAGGAAGCCTAGGCCGGCAAGGCCCGATCCCTTCTGCCCCCCAAAATGGCCGACGCCACGAGGCCAACAAAATGGCCAAACATCTTCAGCGAACACCAGCCGAGTGTTTACCTGCTCGTTGTCTGGGGCAAAAAGGAAGCCCCGATCCTGCACAGCCCTTTATAAAGGGCTGGCAGGCCACACCCCGACAATGTCATCGGCCGGCGCTGACAACCGGCATGGCCAGGATCTCATGAGATCCCGGCCATTCAAAATGGTGGCTACGCCGGGGACCGCATTTCCCCAGCCCCGCTGCAAATCTGGGCATTTTTCTTCAACAAAGTCTATGACAGCATCGCTGTGATATAAATGTCATAATTGCATTGATCAACTCTACCATTCTCACCCAGCCTACTTTTTTTTGGTGGTTCTCAGTATTTATATTTGAGTCTTTTTATTTGCCTTCTTGCAATTTCATATATTCTTTTTAAAATCTGAATTAATTGTTTTGTCTTAAAGCCCTTATCAGTTATGTTGCCTTTTGAAATTGTACAGCTTCTCTGAGACCCATAGATATGATGTCAAAAACTGGTCTTCTATATTCCAGTTCAATTAATATACTTTATTGTAGTAATATATTTCTCTTTTAGGTGTACCTAACTTTCTGAAATCTCTCAAACAGATTGAGATGTCATTTTCTGTTTAATGACAAATAAGTTCATAAATATTATGAACTTATTTGTTGGTCAAAAAAAGTTTTAATGCTCTCCTTCATCCCTTTTTAAAAATATTTTGATCATTTTTTCTTTTCTTTAAAGATTTATCTTGCTAACACTTTTAAGTAGTCCAATACAATATTTTCTCTATTTTTTAAGATCATGCAAGTCAAAGCGTTTTTTGGATGGCGGAATAATATGAAATAAATATTTTAATAGCATTTTTAAATTTTGCCTTATATTTAATATATTGATAAATCTTAATAAGATGCATATATTTATATATATTGAAAAATTCAATGTGGGAATGAAATCTATAAAGTCAGTGTAATATTTAGAGCAGTGTTTCCCAACCTTGGCCACTTGAAGATATCTGGACTTCAACTCCCAGAATTCCCCAGCCAGCAAGGTTGGGAAACACTGATTTAGAGCTTTAAAAATCTGGATTAGTTATACAGATCTTGCAAAACCATTTTCACAAGAAAATGCAGGAAAAGAGAGTAGAAATCTCAGGCCCTTTTATTTAATAACTTTATTGTTGATAAAACTTCATCCTAATATTTATTCATATTAATTCCTCATTTTGTCTAAATCATTCAGTCTGATGTTTGTGATCCCTGTTTTGTTAACTGTTGAAAAGCCTTGTAAAACCTGTAAGGGAATATTTTTAATTGACAGATGCACTGAATTCATCAACTACAGACTGATTTAACATTTGAAAAGAATACCTGTTATATATTTAAATATAGGCATTAGAAGTGGCCTTCATGAAACACCAATGGCACTGAGTTGGATTTTAAAAATCTAATGTGAAAAAAATACTATCAGCATTCAAAAAATTGGTTGCACAGCTATTGTTTTGACCTTTGCTCTCATCTGCATCCCAAGTGATTATTCTAATGGACTAAGTTAATTATTCACATGCTTTAATAGTTCCCTTCAGTGATGGGTGAGGGGACTCAGTGGAAACTTTTTGGTATTAAATGTATTCTCAAGACACAGTAGGATTAAAGTACAGTACACTTGTTTCTGCTTACCAAAAGAAATAATATTGATTTTTACTTTTTTAAGAAGAAAACTTCTAATGTCTAACTTTTTAATTTTTACCACAACACCAGCTGGCTTATAATTAACTGCTTGGCATCATCAATATCTCGTCAAGTTAATGAGTTTTTTTAAACATAATTTCGACTGTTCTGAAGAGGTTATGGAATTAAAAAGAGAAAAAAATATGTATTCACAACACCCCTCCCCCAAATACTATTGGATATTTGAATAGAAGTGATTTTTAAAAACCCCAAAAACTTTAGTGCAGAAAATAAAAATTTAATTTTTGCATATCACTTTTCAACTAAGTTACTTAAAATACCAAATAGGACAGCATAGATAATATGGTTAGCTCATCTCCTACTTAGTCTAGAGCATTTGACTCTAATAAATGTTTAAGTAATTATTTTACTAACAGTATGGTAATGGAAACTACTAGCAGTTTATATAGTTGTTGAACATAATAGAAATCTTGTGGACAATAAAGCACAAGGAAATACTTATCGAAGTTATTTAGAAATGTAAATGTAAGTTAAAGTTGCATCGGACGACAAATGAACACTCAAACATAGAGGTGGGTCACTTTATTGAAAATTACAGAAAGAGACCTGCAGGGGTCGCTAAATGGGGTGGAATTTCCTGAACACAACATACTTGGGCAACTAATGGGTGTAATTCCTTGCTTGGTAAGGGTGAGGCGTGTCCCACCTGCACCCAAACATGTAAGCCACGCCCAGCATGTGAGAAGGCTCACCCCTATGACCTGGAACTGGAAATAACGTGGATGAGCCCCAAGAGCTCCCCCTTCACACCACTCCGACTGGTTAGGCAGCATGAGTTGTGTAATGGGGGAGCCCATCATCTTTCAAAAGATGCCCAAGGGGGAAAACACAGTCGCTACTGATACCTTTTCCGCCCCATTTCTGCCACAGCAGGGGGTCAGATCTCTATCTTGGTCCCCTGCTCCACCCTAAGCCTGCACCAGCTCATGCAGACCCTTCTACAGGTCTGTTAGAAAGGTGTCGTTGCCGACATCTGTCAAGTGAACTCCATCCTCATGATATAAATCCAGTATGTGTATCCGAATGTTTGGATGCCTAATCACCACTCCCCCTTCTGCTTCAAACAATTTGCCTATTGTTTTGTTCACACGTAACCTATGCCTGGCGATCGCTCTAGGGTGATGGGCATGTCTCCACACCATTTGGGGAAGGATCCAAGACCACACCAGCCGTGTGTTGGCCCATACACTCTGCAAGACCTGAAGGTTCACACTGATTTGACCAACAAGTGCCAAGCCCTTTAACAGTCCAAGATCATTGCCACCCAAGTGCAACATCAACAAACTGGGTCCAGCCCTTCCACAGCTCCAACTTCTCAGCAGTGGGAGAAGCCCCTCCCAGTGAAGACTTCTGCATCCAAGCCATTCCACTTTAGCACAGAGACTCAAAGACAGTTGCATTCCTCACTGGGAAGTTGCGGCTCTTCTTCCAGCCCAAAAAACCATGCTGTGCCCGCATATCAATATTGTGGGCAAACTCATGGGCAACTCAATGAGAAAAACACAAGAGAGATTAGTTAAGGAGCAAGCAGCCATGGTTCCATAGGTGCTCTGATGTATCCTTTATATGCTGACAACCTCCATCTGCCAATGTTTTGGTTTTGTCCAGTCGGGAGCCCTAACATTGCAGCTGTTGATGCCACCCCAAGTTGAAAGGAGTGCGTCCCAAATTGTTGGGAATTCACCCCAATTCCCTTTAGGGCTTTTTTGGTAATAGTCCAAAATTGATTCTGTTGACAAAATAGGTATCCTTCCTTGTCTCCTCTTACCTTTTTGAAATGTGTCATATCTGAGACAGGGCATATTTCTTTAATCCCTGTACCTGAAAGATGGACCACCCTACCTTTACCCAACTGGTCCGGCTTGGAAAGCCTCAGGTGCAATGACACCTTATGGTGCTAATAGTCAAATCTCTCACCTGGAAGGTTCTGAACGAAGAATCACCGTGGGCTGAGGCCAGGACCTCACTGACCCTAAAAGCTCCAAAAAACATTGTGGAGGCAACAGCCTGGAAAAGTTACTCGTCATAGCCTGAGGCTCATAACAACCCCCATTGCTTGCCAATCTCTATCAACTGGGATACCAACAGTGGATTTCCCTGATCGCCCTCCTTTTGCACTTGTTCCTTGGACCAGCCTTCCAATATTCTCCTGATTCTAAAATCTCCAGATGTATCCTGGAAGCCGCCAGCTTTGGCCAAGAAGGCTATACCTGCTAATTTACCACAGATGGTCCTGGGTGCCCAGCCTGCTTGGTACTTCTCAACACAGAATTCTAGCAGGTGTTCCACAGGGATGGGCCAAGTGTGATCATATCCTTTGCCATGCCCAAAAGCCCAGAAATTCTTACCTGCTTTGGCATATGCTTGTCTCGTGCTTGGTACAACAGACATGCTTACCGCTCTGTTGACCTCCTTCTCCCAAGCTGCCACAGGTGCAGTGGAACCTTGTGTGGTGACTGCTCTGCATCTGGAGCCATCTTCTGGAACCTGGTCAATTGCTCCCATGATAGTGTGTCAGCCAGGCCAATCTCCACACCAGGGCCATGTCGGGCCATGAATAACACATTGATTTCAAGGCACCTGCTAACATAGTGGTGAACTAGGGGCATCATGTGCTTGCTCTTAGACGACAGAAAGTTAATAACGTGTACCACAGCTAGGTTGTCACACCAGAACAAAACTGCTTTATTCCTAAAATCCCCACCCCATATTTCCACTGCCACAATGATGGGGGAAAACTCAAGGAATGTCAAGTCCCTACAAATGTCATTTTCTAGCCACTCTTTAGGCCCTGCTGCATGGCACCAACTGTTTGCCAAAACCACACCAAAACCAGCATCCCTTGCTGCATCTGAATAAACCTGCAACTCGGCTTCCAATCCCCTCTGCTACTTCCTTGCATATTTTATTATGGACTACGTGTTCCAAACCCCTTACCGACCTCAGATTTTCTGTTAGAAGTGCCTTTCTGGGACCCTGGTATGGAATCCTAAAGCCATCCCTAAAGCCTCTGAATAACTCCTGCACGTGATATTTCAACCTGTGTCCTTGCAGCCAGTGTGTGAATTGGTTCAACCTAATTGGACTGGGTCCCTTTTCCCTGATTTTGGTGGGCCGATCTGGACCCAGATGTCCTGTCCTGATAGCCCTCCCTGGTTTGTTTCTGGTTTGTTTCTGGGGCACCATTGCATGTCAGCCCCTACAGTTGGCACATGCATGGCGGTACTTACATTGGTGCCAGTTGCAAACACTCTTGATGCTAAATTCATGGCAAAGCAGGGATGTCTGAACCCCCTGCCCTGCCCAATGGCGGGGTGTTGCCATCGCATTGTTTTTTGTCAGAATAAGATGCCCACTTTCAGTGTGTTCGCCCTTGCGGGTTGGACATGAATGTGTGACATGAGTCCAGATGTCATTGACTAGCATGTCCCATGATAGCCTTTTGTCCATGGCCACACACATGCGGAACATCTCATCATATTGGATCGAGGCCAGGCCATCATATCCATAATGGGTTTTAACAATTGTGTCCATGTATTTCATCATAGACTTGACCTGGCTACGATCTTTCTCCATCTTGATGTAAAAGTACGTCATATATCCATGCAACCATGAACTAATACTCCTGTCGACTTTAGTCTTTTTCTGCTTTTCTGTACCATGCTCCTCCTCCTTTTCTTTTTTGGGAACCTCCCTGTTTAATAAGGAGAATACATCCACAAAATCTCCCCTCCATATTTTTCTTTAACGGTGGGGTGGAGATGAAACCCAAGCATTGTTGGGGAGTAACCTCATGACAAGGCTGTTGTATCCACCCCTGACCCAGAGGGGGCGCTTAATTGTGCCTCACCCTGGGCTCCAATGGCTGAGGTTGAAGCTTGAGTACCACCACCCTGTGTGCTAGCTGAGCTGTGCTCACCAGTAGGTGTGCTTGCAAGTTGTGCCCCTGTAACCTGGTTGATAGCCCAAACCTGATTGCAAATTGTGCCAATGTCAATTTTTGCCGTGGTGTTGCTGTGCTGTGCTGTGCTGCTCCACCTTGGTCTTCATGATGGTTCCCTAGATGTCTTGCCATCGAAGCAATAGCTTCTGAAGACCAACTTGTCCCGGCTGTGGCCTCATTTACAGTCACCATTGATCCTTTGTTTCCAGGTACCTGGTTGCCTCCCGCTTTCATCCATGCTTCCATCACATCCATCTGATCCAATAACTTAGATAGCATGTTAGCTGGAAGACCCATGTCCTTATTTTTATTAGTATTTTTCCCAGAGGCCTTTTTGTCCAAATTGGCTTCTCTAGCTTTCTGTGAAAGTAAAGCCCTGCATTTAGGGCAAGATGGTGCCTGAGGCTCAACATTTTTTCTCTTGTCTTTATGAGGACCCATTATCAGAGCTATCCACCAAAACAAATACTAGCCAATAGATATGTATATATATTTTATTTTATTTTATTTGTTTCTGTTTTTGTTATTAATAGGTGTACTTGCTTTGGATTGACCTGGAGCTCTTTAATTGGCTGCACAATCTTTCAGGAAAGGCCTTAGGAAAGGCCTCTGTAGCTGATAACAGAATTCCTGATCAATCTGGAGCTCTATTATCAGCTGCAGAGTCCTTTCCTAGAGGCCTTTCCTGAAGGACGGTGCAGCTGATAACAGAGCTATTGTTGCCAAAAATGAATAAATCACTATAGCTTATCTTCCAGACATATTCATTATCTCTTGTACTTCATACTTTTAGGTCATACTCCTCCCTTACCTCAATTTATATCTTTACTTATCATTTTTTTATTCTGTCATTTTTAAATGCACGAATTTTTTTATTTCTTTTCCTGTATCATACATTCCTGTTTCTTATTTGTAAAAGGAAAGTGATTCTGTATTCTTAACTGATTTGTTGCATCTGAGATTTTGAACTGTTGCTGGGGAAAGTATAAAATAGATAACTGCATTTAAATATTAGAGTCACCTTTTTACTCAGCTCCTGTTTTCCATTGGTTTCAGATTAAGTCCAGAATATGTCATTTCTTCTTAATACCAGAAGCTCAATGCATTTCAACACTGGTGTTCTGTCTGACTCGATGGCCAGCCAGCAAGTAGATCCCAATAAATATTCAGACAAAGAGTTGGGAAGTATAATAGTCTATTGTACAAGCAAACTTGTTGAAACCACAAATTAAAGCAAAGTATGTCCTTTAGAAACATAGAAACATAGAAACATAGAAGACTGACGGCAGAAAAAGACCTCTTGGTCCATCTAGTCTGCCCTTTTACTATTTCCTGTATTTTATCTTAGGATGGATATATGTTTATCCCAGGCATGTTTAAATTCAGTTACTGTGGATTTCCCAATCACGTCTGCTGGAAGTTTGTTCCAAGGATCTACTACTCTTTCAGTAAAATAATATTTTCTCATGTTGCCTTTGATCTTTCCCCCAACTAACTTCAGATTGTGTCCCCTTGTTCTTGTGTTCACTTTCCTGTTAAAAACACTTCCCTCCTGAACCCTATTTAACCCTTTAACATATTTAAATGTTTCGATCATGTCCCCCCTTTTCCTTCTGTCTTCCAGACTATACAGATTGAGTTCATTCAGTCTTTCCTGATACGTTTTATACTTAAGACCTTCCACCATTCTTGTAGCCCGTCTTTGGACCCGTTCAATTTTGTCAATATCTTTTTGTAGGTGAGGTCTCCAGAACTGAACACAGTACTCCAAATGTGGTCTCACCAGCGCTCTATATAAGGGGATCACAATCTCCCTCTTCCTGCTTGTTATACCCCTAGCTATGCAGCCAAGCATCCTACTTGCCTTTCCTACCGCCCGACCACACTGTTCACCCATTTTGAGACTGTCAGAAATCACTACCCCTAAATCCTTCTCTTCTGAAGTTTTTGCTAACACAGAACTGCCAATGCAATACTCAGATTTAGGATTCCTTTTCCCCAAGTGCATTATTTTACATTTGGAAACATTAAACTGCAGTTTCCATTGCTTTGACCATTTATCTAGTAACGCTAAATCATTTACCATATTACAGACCCCTCCAGGAATATCAACCCTATTGCACACTTTAGAGTCATCGGCAAATAGGCAAACCTTCCCTACCAAACCTTCCCCTATGTCACTCACAAACATATTAAAAAGAATAGGACCCAGAACAGACCCTTGTGGCACACCGCTTGTAACCTGACTCTGCTCAGAATACTCGCCATTAACAATAACTCTCTGATGTCTATGCTTCAGCCAGCTTGAAATCCACTGAACTATCCAGGGATTAAGTCCAATCTTCACTAATTTATCTATCAGCTCTTTATGTGGAACCGTATCAAAGGCTTTGCTGAAGTCCAGATAGGCAATATCCACGGCACCACCTTGATCCAACACCTTTGTGACATAGTCAAAGAACTCAATGAGATTAGTCTGACACGATTTGCCTTCAGTAAAGCCATGCTGATTTGGGTCCAATAAGTTATTGTTTTTTAGATGCTGATTTATCCTCTTTTTGAGTAGAGTCTCCATCATTTTAACTACAACTGATGTCAAGCTAACTGGCCTGTAGTTACCAGCTTCTTCTCTACTGGTAACCACCAAAATTCAAAGCAAATGGCAAAACTGATAAAGAATGTTCTAAAACACAGTTGTAACTGAAAACCTTTAGCTTAACTGAAGCAGAAATACTTACAGACTTCTCAAAACCATTTTCTTTCAAGACTGCAATAATATTTGAGAGCAGGAGAAACTATGAACTTGCTCTTTCCCTCTTGTAGGCATAAACGTTGGTTTCCTGCAAAGGGAACCTCCCAGTTTCCTCCCCTTTTAAACACTCTGTGATTACACACTGCACACAGCAGTATTCAAGTCCTCCCTCTCATCCATACATCTAAAATAGGATCCCCAATTCCCCCCTCCGTATCAGTCCCAGACAACTGGGTGTTCTATATACTCTGTGGGACCCTCAATCTCCATCCCTTCCTCACCCTCACTATCTGAATCTTCTAATAGTCACATTGGCCTATGATACTCAGGCGGACCCGGTTCCTCCTCAGCTGGCTGTGATCTAACCACAACAACTGGTATAGTAGAACAGAATTTGGAGCACTTCAATTAATGGGCTGCATACAGCCACAGTGCATTATTTTTATATTTCTTGAAAGACTTAATCTTAATCTTCTCAGACTGAGTGACAAAACACTATTAAAACATTATTTTTAGGAAAATGTAAATATGCATGATATCTTCAGAGAAGCGTGGCATACAAATCGAATAAATAATAATAATAATAATCTTTTTGCTAAGGCTTTTCGTTAAGGCTTTAAAAAGCCTTCACACACCATCTATACTCATGTTATTACCATGTCTACCATGATCCTTGGAAACCAGAAACAAACAAACAAATAATAAAATATCCCCATGCAAAATGATGAGAACTAACCAAGGTTGGGATCCAGACATCTATAGCCTTCCCTGAAACTTTCATGTGAAAATCAAAGAAAAGGTTTCCTCTAGGGTTGAAAACAGAACCAAACCAAATCAAAACATTTTGTTGCCCTATTGGTTCAAGTAAGCATCAAATATACCTTTAATTGGCACATTTTTCATATATAGAACTCAACTAGACTATGATGTTTAAATCTTCCCTGAATATAGTGAATGGATGGTGTCTTCTGTGCCTCTTAGAGCAGGTGGCTGGCTTAGAGATGCAAATCGCTCTGTGAGCATAGGCATATAACTCAATTTAAAAAAGGCAGAGCTATGCCATGGGAATTCAGCATGTCAGGAGCAGCACATGTCCCACTTGATAGGGACAGTCTTGGTAGGACAGTATCTGGGTCCCTTATATTTCTTTCTGTCCTCTTTCTAGCTTCATGGAGAAAAAAAAGCAGACAAAAATCAATTCATGTAATATCTCTTTTCTAGCAAACAGTTATCTATTTGTTTGTTTGTTTTGTGTAGCAGCTGTTTTTACCAAGCTGTTATTACTGTTGCTGCATAGGTTTGGTTCCAATTGGTTGTTTTTTACATGCAAACAGTAGATATAAATGTGGTTTCAGAGAAACCACTTTCTTTTCTGATTGGTTGCTCTGGAAAGTAAATGCAAACACAGGCCAGCTCAGTATAAACTGAGATCAATAGATACAGCAACTTGAAGTAATTATTATTGATAATAGATGTCTTCTATTTTGACATGAAAGACTACTGTTGCCATCACAATATTTAACAAAAATCTTGGTAGCATGCTCTATGAGGTTTCATTGCCAGATTACATCATGATGTTGCATACATTTTTGAAATAACATTTGCTTTGTAATTAGACCACACTGAAAAATATGTGTAATTGACTGTGTTTATCTAATGTATTAATAGTATAATGGATAGGTGCCAATGTACTCTAAATGGTTTTTTCACCCTTGTAGATAAAGTAATGAAGAACAAAGAATAATTTATAGAACAATAAATGAAGATGATAGTAGGTACAGATGGCCTAAAATTCAAATAAATAACCAGGTGTAAAGTAGTAATTCCAATTTTTAATTTTCTAAATAAAGTGCATCCTGATTCTGCTCAAAATGAAAATGAGACCTGGAAGGGGGAGGAATCACATAAAGAGTGGTTGAAGGCTTTGGATGTGTTTAGTTTGGAGGAGAGAGAAATCACATGGGAATGCAATAGATGTTTTTAACTTCCTGAAAGGTCATCATATAGAAAATGGGGCAGAGCTGTTCCAAGAGATAGAAGAAGAAACCACAGTAAGCAGATTTTGGTTGGGCACCAGAGAAAACCTCTTAACAGTATGAATAACATAAAATATCAGGTGAACAACAACAATCATTGTGTAGAAACCATGTAGGAAAGATGGTCATATAAATAGTTCAGCTGCGAGCCAGGAAGGGCTTAAATGAAACTACTGTTCCTTGAATTGTACTCTGAAGCATATTGGTAGTTAAGAAAGAGTCATATGGGCTGAACAACAGGCACCCATAACTGCTTGCATTGCTGCATTTTGCATCAGCTGAAGGCTCTAGATACTCTTCAAGAGCATCCCTATGCAGAGTATATTGCAGCAATCTAATTAGGAGGTGAGTAAAGCTTGAATGATTATGAGTAGTTTTAGGAATAAATTGTACAAGACAAGATACTGGATGATATGACAGTTAGAAAAACAGATGAGAATAAATTGATATAAATTGGTATGTTTCCAGTATTGTAATAGATAAAAAATAGTGCCCAGGATGAGATAGATCTTTAAGAATGTTTTGAACTTTCTTAAGGCAGTGGGAGCTATAAAACTCTTCCAAACAGAGTGGTGAGGGCAACCAATGTTCCTCTGGGCAATTATGTTTATCCTCTGGAGTGTTGTCCTATCTGCCACTAGGCAATTGCAAACCACACACATGTGCAGTAAGTTAAAATACTCTCTATGAAGCAATAGAAGGTCACCAACAGTTTTTCATTCAGTTGTTGTTTCTGAGAAGTCTCCAGTAGTATAATTTCTGCTGGGCCCTTTTGGCCAGTGTTGCAAAGTGAGAGCCCCAGATCAGTTCCGCTTTTATGATAAGACCCGGAATCTTAAAACTGACTACTTGCTCCACTTGGTCTCCATTGATAAGTCAGGACTGGATGTCTGATCTATTCCTTCTATAGTCCACTATAAGCTTCTTGATCTTATTTTTGTTAAAGACCAAGTTATTATCTCCATACTACAAAATAAATCATTCCTCCTCATCTTAATATGCAGACTCATCTCCCCCGAAAATCAGTCCCATCATTGTTGTACCATCCACAAATTTATTAATAGTATTACTAATGTGAATGGAAATGCAATCATGCACATAAAGGGTATAGAGCCATGATGGAGAACTTATGGAAAACACATGCCACAAGTGGCACACGGAGCCATATCTGAGGGTGTTGCTCTAGGTCAGCTCCAATGCACTGGCTAGCTAATTTTCAGCCTTCTGGAGGGATGGGGGGGCTGGTTTTTGCCCCACACAGGTTTCAAGAAAGCCTCCAGAGCCTGTGGATGGGAAAAACGGGTCCAATGGGCCAACTGGAAGTTCAGAATTTCTGGTAAGTCTGTTGAGTTGTTTTTCACTCTCCACAGGCTTCAGAAAGCCTTCAAAATCCATAGAAGGTTAAAAATGGGCCCAATGGGCCTATTAGAAGTTCAGAAACCAGAGGTTCAGCGATGGTCAGTGATCTCTGTGATCATGGTAGGTCCAGAGAGGACCCCCAGCATATACTTGATAATATGCTAATATGCTAATGTGATGGAGCTGACTATGGGAGCCTACTAGGGCCTCGGCAGAGTAGTTAGGATGTAGCTGGTCAAGGTGGAATTGTAGTCAGTAGCCCATTACAGTAGAAGTTTGGAAACACTTCTACCAGTGGTGGCATTAGGAGTGATATGCTGTGCTAATAAAAATTTATTGATTTGGGTTTGCCAACACTTGGGTCCATGCATGAAAAGGCTCTTTTTACTGATCTCATCATTCTCTCCACTTAACCATTGCTGGAGAGATGAAATGTGTCGGAGCTGCATCTGGAAGTTTACTGGTTAGACAAAGAAAAATTACCAGGAACTGGAGACTTTGAAGAATAAAGACAAGCAACAGGAATTCTTTTGAAGAAATTTTACTCTTCTTTGTATCAAAACTATATTCTCTATTTTCTATGTAGAGAACACAAGACTATCTTATTATACAACATCACCACTAACTACAGACCACTAACCACTATGAACCATTACAGACCAACCCACAATGAACCACCCAAAACTAACTACTGACCACATCTATGCAAAGATGCATTACTGTTTATACAATTCTAAACCAATCAGGTTATACCTTAATTGTCATGATTCAGCAGTCTTTCCACTTGGCATAATTACAGGCTTTCAACTGTAAATGGAATATTATCTCAGGACAGTACTAATCCTGACACTCCTTCTAATATTCCATTACAGTTACACATATTTGTTTCATCAATTCACAATGTTTTGTATCATGTAACAATTCTGTGAATCCATCAGCTCAACATAACAAAGTTTTATAATTTCATTTTGGACTAACTGCTTTACATTTTGATATTTAACTGCAATGTATTTCGTCCTTGCTTTCAGATTCTCCGCTTCTGCCAGGTACACGCATGTTTGTGAATCTTCGCACACAGTTATTGGTTTCACAATGTCTTCTCTAAAGACCTTTAATAATTGTTCCATCCACAAAAGTTCACAACATGCCTCAGACAAAGCTGCAAACTTTGCTTCTGCAGTTGACAAGCTGATCGATGTTTGCTTCCAGGACTTCCATATGATTGGGACATTCACATACTTTACAACATAGCCAATACATGATTTCCTATCATTAAGACTTGTGAATGAACTGTCCACCATACAATTTAAGTTATTACTTTTTTCTGGTGAAATATGTAATCCATACTTAGCAGTACCTTTAAGCTATCTTATTACTCTCGTTAGATTTTGCCAGTCCTTTAATGTAGGTTTTGAAACCTTTCTACTTAATGCCCCAATTGCATAGGAAATATCAGGTCTTGTATAGTTTGCAATGTACAACAAACTTCCGATCACCGACCTATATAATTCTGGATGTTCAAATGTTTCATCATTCTCCTGTGTATTGAAGTCAACGGCCATTGAAGTCTTAACTGTCTTTGCATCTTTCAAGTTAAGTGTTTCTATTAATTCCAGGATCTTTTTACTTTGACTTAACATAATACATTTTTTCATTTACCTTTATCACACCTATGCCTAAATATGACTTATTCAAGTCCTTAAGTACCTGATTTATCATGTAGTCATCCTTTGCACATATACAAATGTCATCTACATAAACAATAATCATAACTTGATTATTTCCATGTCCCTTATTATAAACAGAAGCATCTGCAATACTGCGTTTGAATCCCATTTCCAACAATTTTGTATTTAAACATGTATTCCAGTTATGTGCAGATTGTTTCAGATTATACAATGCCTTTCTTAATTTATAAACTTTGTTTGTATTCTCTAATTCATAATCCGGTGCCGGCTTTAAATATACCTCTTCTGTTAATCAAGCATTCAGGTAAGCACATTCAAAAGTTTCACTCTGAGCCCCCTTCTTGAGTGTCAATGTCAACATTATCCTCATTGATACCATCCAGCATTGATTTTAATCTATACACCCATTTTGACCCAATTGCTTTCTGGTTTATAAGGTAAACTCACAATCTCAAACACCTTCTGTTTTTGCAGAACCTCAAACTCTATATCCATAGCTTTCTTCCAGTATCTGATTTCTTTTGATGGTCATTTTAACATCTCTTTATAATTCTGTGGTTTGCATATTAAATTACACATACATACACCCTTTCCGGTGGTTTTCCTTTGTTGGATCTTTCAGACCTCCTTGGTAATGGCCTATCATTGTCACTAGACTGTGTTGGTTCTGATTCTGACACACTTCCATCTTTAGTTTCTGCTTTGATACTATCCTGCAATGTTTGAGAAATTCCTACTTCATTATTACTGTGGTTTAAGATGGTTTGATCATAGTTTAAAAATATCTCAGTATTATGTATTCTTTCCCAACTAAAGTGCTTTTCAAAATTTGCAATTTTTGAAATAATCATTTTACCAAATGCACTGGAAAATCCATATCCTTTAGAGTTTTCATCATAACCCACCAATCTTAATCTTTTCCATTTGGGCTGTTCTTTACACTTTCTGAATTAACACATTGGTGTATAATGCAAAAATTCTTAATGAACGAGGAGGGGGAATTACATCATGATGAAGACAAATTTTAAAAAATATTACAAGAGACTTTATAGACAGGAGCAGATTGACCCCCATAAGATAGATAAATATCTAGCAGAAGGGAATATACCAGAACTAAAAGAAGAATATAGGAAAATATTAAACAGAGAAATTACACTCACAAAATGGCAAAGGGCAGTTAAAAGTCAGGGGAAGAAATCTACAAGGTACCCAGGAGAATTTTACAAGGGATACACTAGAACATATGACCCTGGGCTCAGGCTGCTGCTAATCAATGCCAGGTCGTTGGTAAATAAAGCTCTCCTCATCCGGGATTTGATCCTGGATGAGGAGGCTGACCTGGCATGTGTGACTGAAACCTGGCTGGTCTTGGAGGGAGGAGTTCCCTCTCTCTGAAATCTGCCTAGCCGGGTTTCAGATATGACATCAGCCTCGATCCCAGGGAAGGGGGGTGGTGGCTATTATAGCCAGGGAGAGCCTTTGCCTGCGCAGACCCGTTGCTCCAGAGATTGTAGGTTGTGAGTCCCTCTTGGTGAAGTTGGACTTAGGGGCTCAGGTGGGCTTTTTTCTCATGTACCTGCCTCCCAGCTGCATGTCAAAAGCCCTGCCTGTGCTACTCGAGGAGGTAGCCGGGCTGTTGGTGGGGTTCCCCAGACTTATTGTCTTGGGGGACTTTAACCTGCCATCACTTGGCGAAACCTCTGGACTGGCACAGGAGTTCATGGCCACCATGACAGCCATGGACCTGACTCAAGTAGTACAGGGTCCGACTTACGAGGGGGGGCATGTACCTGACATGGTATTCCTCTCTGAGCAATTGAGTAATGGTCTGAGACTAAGGGGCTTAGAAGTGTTGCCTTTGTCATGGTTGGACCATTTTCTACTGCGGCTTGACTTCCTGACTCCAATCCTTCCCCGCAGGGAGGCAGAACCAATTAGGTTGTTCTGCCCCAGACGCCTGATGGACCCAGAGGGCTTTCAGAAGGTGCTTGGGGTTATTTCAGATGCACTCATCCACAGTTTGGCAGAGTCTCTTGCTGAGGCCTGGAACAAGGCTGCAGCGGAGGCTCTCAACCGGATTGCGCCATTGCGACCTCTCCGCAGCACTAGACCCTGTAGAGCTCCATGGTTCAATGAGGAGCTCCAGGAGTTGAAATGCCAGAAGAGTGAAACAGTGAAGGAAAAGTAAATCTGAGTCTGATCAAACACTTCTAAGAGGTCACATTAAGACTTACAAAGTTCCACATCAGCGGAATCCCGCCCGGCTGCTCTGTTTAGGGTGACCCGCTCCCTTCTTAACCAGGCGGGAGTTGGGGAGCCCTGGTATTTATTATTTATTTATTTATTACTTAGATTTGTATGCCGCCCCTCTCCGGAGACTCGGGGCGGCTCACAACATGTAGAAACAAATCATGGGTAATCAGACAAGTTTAAAATGTTTAAATATTAAAAACCCCATATGCTAACAGACACACACACAGACATACCATGCATAAATTAAACGTGCCCAGGGGGAGATGTTTCAGTTCCCCTATGCCTGACGGCAAAGGTGGGTTTTAAGGAGTTTACGGAAGGCAGGAAGAGCAGGGGCAGTCCTAATCTCCGGGGGGAGTTGGTTCCAGAGGGCCGGTGCCGCCACAGAGAAGGCTCTTCCCCTGGGGCCCGCCAACCGACATTGTTTAGTTGACGGAACCCGGAGAAGGCCCACTCTGTGGGACCTAATCGGTCGCTGGGATTCTTGCGGCAGGAGGCAGTCTCGGAGATATTCTGGTCCGATGCCATGAAGGGCTTTAAAGGTCATAACCAACACTTTGAATTGTGACTGGAAATTGATCGGCAGCCAATGCAGACTGCGGAGTGATGTTGAAACATGGGCATACCTAGGTAGGCCCATGACTGCTCTCGCAGCTGCATTTTGCACGATCTGAAGTTTCCGAACACTTTTCAAAGGTAGCCCCATGTAGAGAGCATTACAGTAGTCGAACCTCGAGGTGATGAGGGCATGAGTGACTGTGAGCAATGAGTCCCGGTCCAGATAGGGCTGCAACTGGTGCACCAGGCGAACCTGGGCAAACGCCCCCCTCGCCACAGCTGAAAGATGTTGTTCTAATGTGAGCTGTGGATCGAGGAGGACGCCCAAGTTGCGGACCCTCTCTGAGGGGGTCAATGATTCCCCCCCCCAGGGTAATGGACAGACAGATGGAATTGTCCTTGGGAGGCAAAACCCACAGCCACTCCGTCTTATCCGGGTTGAGCTTGAGTCTGTTGACACCCATCCAGGCCCCAACAGCCTCCAGGCACCGGCACATCACTGCCGAGGACTTTAACACGTTTTTGCTAATAAAATCGCTCGGATCCAAGTGGACCTTGACTCCAATTGGATAACAGAGTCGACTGATAATGAGTCAGCTGAGGTGACTGGCGCCCATACTTGTCCATCTGTCTGGGAGGAGTTTGATCTGGTGACACCTGATGAAGTGGACAAGGCCATTGGAGCTGTGAGTTCCGCCATCTGTTTACTGGATCCATGTCCCTCCTGACTGGTTTCGGCCAGCAGGGAGGTGACACGGAGCTGGGTCCAGGAGATTGTCAACGCTTCTTTGGGGAGGGGGTCCTTTCCGGATCCCTACAAGGAGGCACTTGTGCGCCCCCTCCTCAAGAAGCCTTCCCTGGACCCAGCCATTCTCAACAACTATCGTCCAGTCTCCAACCATCCCTTTATGGGGAAAGCTATTGAGAAGGTGGTGGCGCTCCAGCTCCAGTGGTCCTTGGAAGAAGCTGATTATCTAGGCCCTCAGCAGTCAGGATGCAGACCCAGTTACAGCATGGAAACTGCTTTGGTCGTGTTGATGGGGTTTATCCTCTGTCCTGGTGCTTCTCGACCTCTCAGCATCTTTCAATACCATCGACTATGGTATCCTTTTGCACCGGCTGAAGGGGTTGGAAGTGGGAGGCACTGTTCTCTCTGGTTGGTCGCAGTCAGTGTTAGTGGGGGGTCAGAGGTCGGCCTCTAGGTTGCTCCCTTATGGGGTGCCTCAAGGGTCAGTCCTCTCCCCCCTGCTATTTAATATCTCCATGAAACCACTGGGTGAGATCATGCAAGGGCATGGGGTGAGGTATCATCAGTATGCAGATGATACCCAGCTTTACATCTACACCCCATGTCCAGTCAGCAAAGCAGTGGAAGTGATGAGCCAGTGACTGGAGGCTATTCAGGTCTGGATGGGTGTCAACAGACTCAAATTCAACCCTGATAAGATGGAGTGGCTGTGGGTTTTGCCTCCCAAGGACAATTCCATCTGTCCGTCCATTACCCTGGGGGGGAATCACTGACCCCCCTTCAGAGAGGGTCTGCAACTTGGGCGTCCTCCTCGATCCACAGCTCACATTAGAGAACCATCTTTCAGCTGTGGCAAGGGGGGCATTTGCCCAGGTTCGCCTGGTGCACCAGTTGCGGCCCTATTTGGACCGGGAGTCACTGCTCACAGTCACTCATGCCCTCATCACCTCGAGGCTCGGCTACTGTAACACTCTCTACATGGGGCTACTTCTGAAAAGTGTTCGGAAACTTCAGATCGTGCAGAATGCAGCTGCGAGAGCAATCATGGGCTTCCCTAAGCATACCCATGTTACATCAACACTCCGCAGTCTGCATTGGTTGCCGATCAGTTTCCGGTCTCAATTCAAAGTGTTGGTTATGACCTATAAAGCCTTTCATGGCATCGGACCAGAATATCTCTGGGACTGTCTTCTGCCGCACGAATCCCAGCGACCTTCTCCGGGTCCCTTCGACTATACAATGTCATTTGGCATGACCCAGGGAAAGAGCCTTCTCTGTGGTGGCCCCGACCCTCTGGAACCAACTCTCCCCAGAGATCAGAATTGCCCCCACCCTCCTTGCCTTTTGTAAGCTCCTTAAAACCCTCCTCTGTCATCAGGCATGGGGGAAATGCCTATACAATTTATGCATGGTATGTTTGTGTGTATGTTCAGTTTTTAAATAAGGGTCTTTTAATTATTTTAAATATTAGATTTGTTATATGTTGTTTCATTATTGTTCTTAGCCACCCCGAGTCTGTGGAGAGGGGTGGCATACAAATCTAATAAATAAATAAATAAATAAATATACAATTGAAGTTGTATAACAAAGCAATATTTGAGGCAAAAATGCCTGATACGTGGAGGGAAACATACTATATATAACCATGATCACGAAAGAAGGTGCCAATGCAACACAAATGAATGATTATAGACCAATTTTGTTGTTTAATGCTGATTAGAAAATATTCATGTCAATTATTGCAGAAAGACTTAAAATTTTAAAAAATAAAATTATTCATACAAACCAAAATGGATTCTTACCAATGCGCCAAATTAGATATAATACTAGAACTGTACTAAACATAAAATAATACTACAACGCGCATCCAGAAAGACAGGCAGCCCTCATCTTTCTGTATATGCAAAAGGCATTGGACAACATAAATTGGCTACATATGATAAAATTAATACAAAAAATGAAATTCAGCAATAAACTTGAAAGATTAGAAGAAAAAATATATACCTCCCAGAAAGCCAGGGTAATTATCAATAACGAACTGGCCAAACCATTTGAAATAGGCAAGGGTGTCAGACATGGATGTCCACTGTCACCTCTGCTCTTCGTACTAACAATAGAAACTTTATTAAATGAAATTTTTAACGATATAAACATTAAGGGAACAAAGGTAAAAAATGAAGAATATAAGATTCAAGCCTTCACGGATAACCTGGTATTTTTCCTAGAAAACCCATTGGAAACAGGACAGTTATTACTAGCAAAGATAGAAGAGTATGGGGAATCCGCTGGGCTAAAAAGTAATAGACAAAAAAATGAAGTTCTTAACCAAAAACAGGACAATAAAGCAAAAAGAGGAACTGGAAAATAAATTAGGTTTACAAAGTACAAAAATATTAAATATTTAGGAATTATTTTAACTAACAGGTGTTCTTCTATTAAAGAAGACAACTATACAAAACTAGCAAACCAAATTAAAATGGATTTAGAAAAATGGGGGAAATTACAATTATCATTGGTAGGAAGAATATTGATTATAAAAATGAATATACTCCCCAAATTACTCTACTTATTTCAAACTATTCTTATTAAATTAGATTCAATTTTTAAAAATAAATTTAAATAAACTAACATCCAAATTCATCTGTTAAGGGGAAAAACTAAGAATTAGAATATGGAATATGCAGTATGACAAGAGCAGAGGAGGCTTTGGAAAACATATTATAGAGCAGCCTCCTTAATATAGGTGAAAGAATGGATAAACCTCAAAAACAAGTGTACACTAGAATTTTAGGGGCATGATCTTGAGAGAGGTTGGCATACATATCTTTGGGACACTGGAAATAAAAAACAAAAATATTTCAATAGACACTTAATTAGAAACTCATTATTAAGCAATTGGAAAGAAGTGAAATGGAAATATTATTTAAAAGTTCCAAGTTGGTTATCAACAATAGAGGCATTAATATACTCAAATACAATTGACATAACTAAGACAATCAAATACAAATAAATTTTAGATCCATTTGGTAAATTAAAAAATAAAGAAGAATTGGCAAAACAAAATATTATTATACATTGGTGGACCTACCTACAAATCCAAACAAATTATAAAAAGTATTCTGAAGAAGCTGACATAGACACACAAACACAACAACTAGATAAATAGCTTACAGGCCCATAGGGGAAAAATGATATCAAAAATATGCAAATATATGATTGAACATGATAAACAGGAGGAGATAGTTGAAAGATCAATGATCGCCTGGGCAAAAAATACCGGCCATAATATAAATCAGGAATAGAAACATTAAATTAACTAAATCAACAGCATACAAAGAAAATCAATATAAAATGTTTTATCAGTGGCATTTGGCCCCAAATAGATTGGCTAAATATACCCAAATTGCAATCTGTTCTGCTGGAAATGTACAAAAGAGTGGGCACCTTCTTTCATGCATGGTGGACGTGTCCCAGAGCTAAAAAAAAATACTGGAAGAACCTCCATAGATGGTTAGAAGAAATAATAGGAACTATGATTGAATTCAGCCCAGAATTATTCTTATTATGCATTGTCAGGAAAATATATCCAAAGAATATTAAATATTTAGTGCTATATATTGTGACGGCGGCAAGAATTACCTATGCACAAAAATGGAAGGACTCTAAAGTACCTGGAGACAAAGAAATAGTTAAAAAAAATTCAATTGTTAAGAAATGGACTGACTAACCATGGAATAGACTCGGACTATTATGCTACCTGGACAATGTGGTATAAATGGATACAAAAAAGGAAAACAAGGCATGGTGTAACTGATGTATCCCCTTGCTAATAAGATTTATGTATGGTATGATTTGGTTGTATGGTTATTTTTAATGATAAGGGTTTTTAGACAGAGTTTTTTAATTATTGGATTTGTTATATATTGTTCACTGTTGTTGTGAGCTTCCCCGAGTCTTCGGAGAGGGGTGGCATACAAATCTAATATATTATTATTATTATTATTATTATTATTATTATTATTATTATTATTATTATTTACTCAGAAAGTTAACAAATGGTTCTCCTGAACTGGTGATAACCAGCTGAATCTCACCACTGGATGCAATCCTTTTGGACCCCAGGCAGTTGTCAGAGCTAAGTCATCAGGCCCTTTCATAAGTTCAGTAGGATCTCACATGCAGATCTCACATGTGGGGGCACAGTATTCCAAATTTTGAATTTCTTTCTCATGGTTCCTATTTTCTGAGCTAAAATCATGTCCCTACCCCAATGGCTCTTGCATACATTTGTCAAAGCCATCTCCATAGTCCTTCTCACCGAATGATTAAATAAAATGTCAAGAAACAAGTTCATTACCTTCTTAATGGTAACTGAATGGCTTTGTAGCATGTAACCCCCAACATTTTAAGAGAGCTCTGTCAGTATATTCTCAAACATGTACATGGATCCTTTTGTCCAAACAAGATGTGAATTGAAAACCCACTCATACCTGCATCAGAAACTGCCATTTTAGGAAAGACCTTGATTTCATGAATTGGGTAATACATACCATATTTTTGGAGTATAAATCGCACCTTTTTCCTTCCCCCCCAAAGGCTGAAACTTTTGGTGCATCTCTGAATGTAGCTTTTATCAAAGTTTTTCTTTCAGCCCTAACTAGGTGCTCTTCCCAGCTTGCAAGCTCTTCCATTTTTACCCTCTGCAAAGAATGTTTTCCAAGCCCTAAGTCTTTGCAGGCTTGTTTTTATTGTTCTACTTGCTCCAAATATTTCTTTCCAGCCCTAATGTGGTGCTAATGATGTTCCCAGCTCTTACCAGCTTGCAAGCTCTTTCTTTGTTACTCTCTGCGAAGAATGTATTTCTAGTCCAAAGTCTTTGCAGGCTTTTTTTTTCATTACTCTACTTGCTCCGAATATGTTTCTTTCCAGCCTTAACCAGGGACTAATAATACTCCCAGCGGTTACTGGCTTACAAGCTTTTTCATTATTACTGTCTCCAAATAAACCCCAACTAGGGTATAAAATAATGTGCTGAAGCTGACCAGACTAAGGATGCTAGCCAGATGAATATCTGGTAGGCAGATTTCCCCCCTATTTTCCTCCCCCAAAACTAAGGATTTGGGGGAGGGAGGAAAATAGGTCTTATACGCCGATGCATCTTATACAGTACTCTAAAAAATATGGTATACCCAAATCAAATCAGACCCTAGTAATTTCCATAAGTTTAAAAATCAGGTTATCATTGTATTCATCACTCATTGTGTTATGGAAGGTCAACTGTATGTTTTGACCACAGCTCATAGGAGCATGGAGCAGGGCATACACTGTCTGCAGTTAATAAATGGACTTGCCATATTTCTGAAGAGAGAATTTTAAAAACTTTCATTGCTTTGACTAACTTTATTATATTTGCATCTATTATAATGTTAGGAAAAAACATGCTAATGCATTGGAAAGGTGTAGGATAGTGATGGCAAACGTATGGAACATGAGCACAAGTGGCACAAGGAGTCATATCTGAGGGCACATGAGCCATTGCCTATGGCTGCTCCAGTGTGAATGTGTGTGCTGGCCAGTTGATTTTTGGCCGGGTTTTTTTTTGGGGGGGGGGGGGGGTAATGTTTGCTCTCTATAGGCTTCAGGAAACTGCCAGAACTTTCTGAAGTTCCGGTTGGTCCATTGGGCTAGTTTTTGCCTCCAGGCTTCAGGAGACTTTCTTGAAGTTCTACTGGTGAGAGTGAAAAACAACCCAGTGGAAGAATGAAAACAGCTCAGACAGAAATTCCAAAGCTTCAGTGAGGCATGAAGGAGGGAATTGCATTATAGGTGTTGTGGTTCAGTCTGGGACCCCTCCGGGAATGGCTGACCTTCTGTCGGTTTCCAGCTCAGAGGGAGAGGCTGAGGAACAGGAGGTGCAGACTGACGAGGAAGAGGAATCCCAGGCTGAAGAAGAAGGACAGCCAGAGTCCCACCAGGGGGAGCTCTCCCCAGCAAGCAGCCTGGATTCCTTAGGGGAAAATGCTCAAGACATCATAGATATGCGACAAAGGAGAGCTAATCAGAGACGGACTCAATTGGCTAAGTATTTCCAGCATTAGAGGTCACAGCTGGGTTTGGGTGTGGTGCTCTTGGGAAAGGATAAAAGGCGGACCCACCCTTCCTGGCTTGTGGAGTTTTATCTTGGAGATTCGTGAGACCTGTCTGTGAACTTTGGTGGCTTACAATCCTGGTTTGTGCCTTGGACTATTGAAACCTTGGGGGGGGGGGGTGCCAGCAAGAAGCTTGTGGTATTGACTGGACATCAGGACCCTGCTGTAACGTATTATAGCCTGTCTGTTGTGAAGACAGGTTTTCCTTTGTGCTTATTTTTTCCAGCTATAAAATACTTTTGGCTTTTACCAGAGTGTCTGGCTGTTTTTTCAGTTGGTGTTGAGGTCTGGGAAAACCCAGACAGAACAATAGGTAAGGACACAATATGCATGTGTGCCATCATGCACATGTACAGACTTTTGGCACCTGAGCCAGAAAAGGTTTGCCATCACAGGTGTAAGGTATTTTTATGATACAAATGTTTATTAAGGGGCTAGGCAAGTCTATATGAGAATCATTGATTAACTAAAAATCTTTACAATATTGGCACAACAGTAAAGGCAGAAATTATCTGGGAAAAATAATGAACCTCTTCTTTATGTTGTTTTGCTGTGAACCATCCCCTGCCCCCCGGATATTAGGATTAGCAGCAATATTGACACCTCTCTTTACCAAAAAGAGAGAGAAAAACATGAAGAATTAAGAAAAAAATGCCCACCAGAGCCACTGTATCTTAAATTTGTGGAGAAAAGACTGACATGCAGACATTTCCAAACACAGCAAAAAGTAAAGCTTTATTGGCTGATTTTTTTGTTTTTAGTTATCATCCAGGGCAAGTATTTATATGAGCGTCTCCTTTTTTCTTACTTTACCTTATCTCACTACAAATTTTCTGTGCTGTTTGTCATCCATTAAAGTCAATGGTTCCATAAAACAAAAGCCAAAATAATGTAATCAATCTTGATGCTATTGTACATTTTAATTGATTAGTTCTACTGTCTTAAATTAAAAGTATAAATCATTCTGACCATTTCAAATATTATTCCATACTTTATTTACCTCTGGCATTCAGTATAATAGGACTGGAAACAAGTCCTCTTGTATATATTCTGTCAGGATTAAGAATATCCTGAGGTAATATCTCAGTGCAGAAGGAAGTAATACGAAGAGAATGCTGAGTCATTCTGAGTTAATTAAGCATGCAGCAACCTGATTGGGTGATAAAATATTTAAATATGCAAGAGCTTTAGTATTGCTCTCTCTCTCTAATTCTCTGTTCTCTGATCTGTTCTCTGCTCTGTGATGTGTGCCCTGTTCTCTTGCTCTGATCTGAAGTTCTTGTTGCTGTATTGAAGTATTGATCTGTTGGTTCCTGTGAGTTACTGTAATTGAGATAGTTGTAGTGAGATACTAGTGAGATACTAGTGTGGTGTATGTATAGTAAGGTAGAATACAGTTAGTAGTGTAATTAAAAAGTAAATATATTTTTGCAAGACTTCCTGCTGCTGCTGTGTTTTATTGAAGACTATAACTCCATATCTATTGGTGTGTGTCTGGCTGGTTGGGTTGGTTAGCTGATTGGGCTAGTTAGCTAGTTGAATTGGCTAACTTCTGAAAGTGCAGTTCTGACAGGTTATGGGCCCAGAGTAGCCAGAATGAAGCCCAGAGTAGCCAAGATTAAGCCCATATCAGACTAGCCAAGTTTAAACCCAGATTAACCAGGCTAGCCTAGACTGAAGACACAGTGTTCCTGAGTTCCTGTGCTGGAAAAGAAGTAAGAATACTGGGATTGGTGGAAACCAGGATTGGTGGCCAGTTCTGATAGGAGTTGACTACAAGCAAGAGTTAAAGATTGGCAAGCCAGGTTTCTGTATGTGACAGAGCTTGGTGAATTGCAGAAGATTTGTTTAAAATGAACTGTTTCTAAGTAGGAAGGGGCTATTGTGCTGTGTAAGAATGTCTTTCTCAGCAGCAAGTTTGCCATTTGCAAGATTAAATGAGACTAACTATCATTCATAGAGTATAAAAATGAAAAGTTTGTTAATTAGAGAAGGATTTTGGGATGTGATAGTCTTCTCCTGATGAAGATAATGAAGAAAAGCAGAAGTTGGTTCAAAAAGCAAAAGCAACCATAGTTTTTGCCCTGGATGATAGCCAACTTGTTAACATTAAAAGTGAACAGACCACGAGCAGTCTCTACTTGCCTCCTCCTACCGCCCTTTTTCTCAGGTTCTGGGCAGGGGTGGACGGGGGCCATGCTGAGCCTGGCTGAAGGAGCGGGTGCTCTGTATTCAAGCAAGGCAGGGTTTGGAAGGCGGCAGGCTGAGCCTAACCTGTGAGTGTGAGAAAGTCAGTCAAGCAAAGGAAGCCCCAGGTTTTCAGAGAAGGGTGGCATACAAATCTAATTAATAATAATAATAATAACAACAACAACAACAACAACAACAATAATAATAATGAGGAGAAAGGGCTCCAGGTGGCTGCACTCATTCTCAGCTGGCTAAAGCTGATCAGAGCACAACAGCCACCTGAGCATCTGAATCAGGCAGCATTCATTGTTGGGTGCACGGGAGTGGGGGGAAGAGGAGGGGAGGGTGGAGAGAAGGCTGGGGGCTAGCCATGTCAGAAACTAAAAATCCCCAGGTAATATCATAATACAGAAAGTAGGCCTCTGTTGAGCATGCTGAGTCATTCAGAGGCAGTTGAGCATGCAACAACCTAGCAATTATGTGGAAAGTATTTAACTAGGCAAGAGCTCTTTCTCTCTGTCCGTTCGCTGTTAGCAGTGTGCTGTTGCTGTTTATGGAAGTATGCCTTGAAGAAGCTGTAACGCTATAAAAGTTGGTTCCTGTGAGTTATTGAACTAAGATAGTTGTAGAAAGATACTAGTAAAATACTAGTTTATTGTATGTATAGTATAGACAGTAGTAGTAGTAGTATAAAGAAGTAAATATATTTTTCCACAACTTCCTACTGCTGCTGTGTTTCATTGAAGACTTCCATTTCTACTGGTCTGTGGCTGGCTGGACTGGTTTGCTGCTTGGACATAAACAGGCTAGTTTCCGCAAATGCAAGCTCTGATAAGCCACCTGGCCACGGAAAACAAATTGGACTTTTTTGAAATGCCACAGGACAAATTATTAAAAAGCAGGACTGTCCTGCCAAAAGTGGGACACCTTATGTTAGGTATTCCAGGGTTGAAAATATACCATTCAATGAAAGGGGGGGAGGGAGATGGAGAAATAAAAGGATAGTATATTATATGTCCCTAAAACTAACTTTAAATTGACTATTTTGCTGGAATTGAAAGAGCTATAGAAGGAACCTGACCCATATAATTTGATCATGAATGCCCATTTTTAAGGTTATGTCTGTACCAATAATACTGAAATTATTTTTAGGATAAATCTTTAGTAGAGGTAGTTTACTGCCTTGAATGAAAAGTATTGTTAAATCCAATGCTTGAATCAATGAAGAACAGGAAATCTCATTGTTGTCCGATAAAAATGAACTTTTTAAAGACTTCCATGTTAAAGAAGTAGCAGGGATCACTGTACCCTTTAAGGTGCGCGGCCGCATGGGCGCGTGCCCAAAAACACCCCCCGCGCACCCTTTTCCAAGGCCGCACAAGGAGCCACGGCTGCTCCTGCCCCCCAGCGCTTCCGGCCCCCTCACGCCCCTGGCTTCTTGCCGTTGTCCCCTGCCTGCCTGCCTGATCCGCCTCTCTTTCTCCTCTACTTCCCGTGGTGGCAGCTGCGGCTTCTCATCCTCCTCACCCAGCCGCTAGCTGCTCCGAGCAATTTGGGAATGCCCGCCCTGCCCCTCCCTTTGTTGAGAGCACTTTTGTCCCAGGTTATCAGCGAGGGGGCTGCAGGAGATGCAGGGCGGACGTTCTTCTCACAGCGGAGGCTGGCGAAGGTGATTTGGAATGTTGGGCGCGCGTGCGTGAGCACTTTGCATCCTTCTGCCAGCCCGCCTGGCACATTCAAAATAAGAAAAACCTTCGCCGGTCTCCGAAGAGAAGAAAGGAACAGAGAGAAAGAGAGAACAAGAGAGAGAGAGAAAGAGAGCAAGAAACAGAGCGAGATAGAAAGGAGAGCGAGAAAGTATTACTATAATACTATGATAAATATTTAAGAAATGAAGATTTTAAAGCATGGATTTATTAATAGTTATGTTTTTGGTTTTGCTGGTTGTTTTGGTTTTAATAGTAATAGATTTTGGTTTTGTTTTATTATTAATTTCTTTTAATAAAAAAGAAATGATTTTTTTCTTATTTATTTATTTGTTTGTTTGTTTGTTTGTTTATTTATACTTCTATGCCGTCCAGTCCCAAGGGGACACTATACTTTTCCACCCACCCCGAAAAGAAATTAGAGGGAACATTGGCAGGGATGATTAGGCCAGTTTCATTCATGTGACCTTACAATAGTAAGGTGATGGGAGGCAATGAGAGAGTGAATATTTACTGCAGCATTCTTGACCTTGCTATCACAGAAAATCTCATGTCTATTTGAAAAGAAGAAACTTTTTTTAATTCTGGATTTTGGTACAAATAATCACAGATTGTATTCAGGCCAATTCTGACTAGTCAAAGAACAAAAGGTCAAGGTGATCTTTGATCAATATTGTTTCCCAGTCAAGGTAAGCAGTTTTTACTTGTTCATTTGGCACGAATCTAACTTATTCCTGATTGTAACCAAGAAGTCATCCGTCTAACTGAAGAAAATAATGTTGAAGAACAAAGTAGAAAAGACAAAATTATAAGACCAGTAGATCATCCATCTGGTTTGCTGCTTAACCATTAGCTAAACACAATATTTGCTTCCTGGATAAGATTCAGCCAAGACAGTGGGGCCTGTTCAGGGCCTGACAAGACTGCAGCTGCTTATTTGAAGTCTTATTTGGCTTATTTGAAGTCAGTTTTTGCTGTTACACCAAAGTTGCAGCTGTTCTTAGAAGGAAGCATCTTGGTCGTGCTGTTCCTGTTACATGGTTTTGCTGCATATTCTACTGAATTTTCATGAGGCCAATTCACAAGGCTTAGTTTTGTCTTTTGTGGTATCAGTTACAACTGGTATGGATTGAGAGACATTGAAGAGGTGTCCAATGTCTGTGACAATTAATATTATTTAGACATTTACTTCTAACACTGTTCCAATCATATGAGGAAACTTTCTCTCCCTCTATATATCAATATCTCACTTGCTTCAAACGTGATTTAGCCTTTAATTTCTGTAGTATCCTGTTCACATAGATCTTCTATGTTATGTATAAACCTGGAATAAAGGACAATGAATTATTTAAGAAACCTACACTATGCAGAAATGTTAGTCGCCAAATATTTTGCTCCATGAAATTCTTCCTTAATTCAATATATAGATGATATAACTTCAATACTGGTTAAAGTATGATATCTTAACCATATTTGAAGCAATGTAAAAGGACAAGGACAGGCCATGTTATTCTTCCTGGGAAATTTTAGTCCTCAATATTTTTTTTTATATATTTGCTATTTTAAATGGTAGCTTTATTTGGCATGAGAGTTGATCAGTTCTATCTGTCACTGAAGTTGGTAGAATTTAACCCAATTTCATTCATTTTGAAAAAGTTAAGTAGAGTTGGAACTTTTAGTAATTGGATGGGTCTATTATGGAATCCCAGAACTTATAGGCTTGGCTTGAAGAAAATATCTGAAATGAATGCAGTAAGAATTAAGTTCTATGATGTTTCCAAGAAAACACATTTATCTAGATAATGACCAGGAGATGACTCAGATCAAGAGAGACTAACCTCTTTTAAGGCTAGTGCTTGAAAAGGATAATCAGACATTCATAACACATGGAGGACAGTAGGCCTTTTAGTGGAAATGTTATGGAGTAGAACGAATCAGATACTTCTACTTTCTTCGCCTATATCACACTTGACTTTTTAAAAATTGACACAGAATCAGTTAGGGTACAAGTACTTGATGACACCCTAGATAAATTTATTATAGATTTCTAAGCTGTTCCTGTCAGTTTTAATGCACAACCATGAGACAGAGAGCGAGAGATTGTCTTTCTTGTCAACAGGGCCAAAGAGTAACTGAAAACAAGTGACAAGATGATGATACCATATTTGATGTGTTTTCAAAGTTCCAGCACTTGAAATGCTGAGAGTCTTTGCCTTAATTTTCAAATATCTGTTCATGCTCTTTGTATAGTATCAATATGTATGCATGCAAGCACAGTCAATAAAAGTAT
The DNA here is from genome assembly GCF_031021105.1 of Erythrolamprus reginae. NCBI lineage: Eukaryota > Metazoa > Chordata > Lepidosauria > Squamata > Dipsadidae > Erythrolamprus > Erythrolamprus reginae. Next base: position 49,836,749 of record NC_091963.1, read on the forward strand.
TAATAATGGGAAAGAGGTGTCCATTAAGCCTGAAAAATCTATTAAATATGAATGGGATTCTATGATTGCAGTTTTATTTTTCTTGTCCTCTTTTTATCAGCTGCATAATGAGCAGATCCCATCAAGTGAAATATTTCATGTAAGAGGAAAAGCTTAGACTTAAGCCTGGATTACATCTCTCCCTTACTACATGTCAGGGAACCTATATTTTTCTATAGAGGGTGAAGCTAATATCCAAGAATGGGATGATCCTGTCCCTTCAGCCAGCCTTCTGTCTGCTATCAACACGCAATTGGACCAACCAGTAGGACATGTACCCAGTGGTGGGATTCAAATAATTTAACAGCCAGTTCTCTAACTTAACGACCAGCTTGATAAGTGTGGATTGGTGGGCATGTGATTGGGTGGGCATGACCACCACGACATAATAAACCTTAAAGGGCATTTCTTCTCACTTGGCCTTTAGGACTATGAGGATGCTGCAGAAGTTTGAAATATGGTCATGCCACTTTTTTCAGTGCTTTATTAACTTTGAATGAACTGTTGTAAATCAAGGATTATCTGGTTCTGCCAGGAAAAGGCAGATATGGCAGGAGATATGGGGTAGGCGGCTCACGGAGAACAAGACTTTGCTGCTCAAAAATGATCCCTTGTTCCAGCCCCATGAGCTCAGCCTGAGGTACTAATGACAAATGAAACCCAGATCCTGGGCTCAGATTGCTGCTGCTCAATGCCAGGTCAGTTGTAAATAAAGCTCCCCTCATCCAGGATTTACTCCTGGATGAGGAGGCTGACCTGGCATCTGTGACTGAGACCTGGCTGGTTCCATAGGGAGGGGTTCCTCTCTCGGAAATGTGCCTAGCCTGGTTTCAGCTGTGGCACCAACCATGATACCAGGGAAGGATTCGAGGAATAGCTATTATAGGCAAGAAGGCTTTCAGCCTACACAGGCTCACTGCTCCTGAGATTGCGGGTTGTGAGTTGCTCTTTGTGAAGCTGGATCTAGGACTTCAGGTGGGTTTGTTGCTCACTTACGTGCCTCCCAGCTGGGTTGAAGGTGGAGTTCCCCGGACCCATTGTCTTGGGGAACTTAAACCTACCGTCACTTGGTGAGTCTGGGTTGGCAAGGGGGTCATGGCCACCATGGCAATGATCCAAGTAATTCAGTGTCCAACTCATGGGGGGGCACACTCCTGACATGATATTCCTTTCAGAGCAGTTGAATAATGATCTGAAACTAAGGGGTTAGATATCTTGCCTTTGACATGGTCAGATCATTTTCCACTATGGCTTGATTTCAAGGCTCCAGTCCTCCCCCACAAAGAGGCAGAACCAATTAGATGGTTCTGCCCCAGCCATCTGATGGACTGAAGGGCTTTCAGAGGGTGTTTGGGTTTTGCCGGATTTGTTTGTACACAGTTTGACAGAGTCTCTTGCTGCGGCATGGAATATGGCAGCGGCAGGGGCTCTTGACCAGATTGTGACTTTGCAACCTCTCTGTGGCAGTAGACCCTGGAAATCTCTTTGGTTTACTGAGGAACTTTGGGGGATGAAACACAGAGGAGATGTCTAGATAAGCATTGGATGAAAAGCAAATCTGAATCTGACCGAATACATGCAAGTACTCATATTAAGACATATGAAGTGGCACTCAGGGCAACAAGATGCCTTGATTGCATCTGCAGAATTACACACAGCCTTCATCCTTAATCGGGGTATGAGTGTGTGTGACAAACTCTTGCAGGGGAGTGCTGAAGAATTTAATAAGTTTTTCGCAGATAAAATCTCCCAGATCTGGATGGACCTTGACTCCAATTGGAATGCAGTGTCGGCTGATGGGTCAGTCAAGGTAACAGGGGCCCGTCTTAGTTCTGTCATGTGGTAAGAGTTTTACCTGGTAACACATGATGAAGTGGACAAGGCCCTGGTGGTTGTGAGCTCCATTACCTGTTTGTTGGACCCGTGCTCTTTCTGGCTGGTCTCGGCCAGCAGGAAGGTGACATGGAGATAGTCAACACTTCCTTGATGGATGGGTCCTTTCCAGCTCCCTGCATGGAAGTACGTGTGCACCCCCTCCTCAAGAAGCTTTTCCTGGACCCAGCTGTATTTAATAACTACCATCTGGTTTCCAACCTTTCCTTTTTGAGGAAGGTTGTTGAGAAGGTGGTGTCGTTCCAACTCCAATGGTCCTTGGATGAAGTCGATTATCTGGGCCCTCAACAGTTAGGATTAAGGCCTGGCTATGAGACAGAAACTGCTTTGGTCACATTGATGAATGATTTCTGGTGGGCCCGGGATAGGGGGCAATCATCTATTCTGGTGCTTTTGACCTCTCAGCATCTTTCAATACCATCAACCATGGTATCCTTCTGCGCTGACTGGAGTAGTTGGAAGTGGGAGGCACTGTTTTTCAGTGGTTCTCCTCCTACCGCTCTGGTTGATCGCAGTTGGTATTAGCAGGGGGTCAGAGGTCACCTCCTAGGTCCCTCCCTTGTGGGGTTCCTCAGGGGTCGGTCCTCTCCCTCCTGCTGTTCAATATCTACATGAAACCTCTGGGTGAGATCATTCGAGGACATGGGGTGAATTATCATCAGTATGCTGATTATACTCAGCTATACATCTTCACCGCATGCCCATTCGGTGAAGCAGTGGAAGTAATGTGCCAGTGTCTGGAGGCTGTTAGGGTCTGGATGGGTGTTAACAAGCTCAGACTCAGTCATGACAAGACAGAGGTTCTGCCTCCCAAGGACACCTCCATCTCTCCATCGATTACTTGGGGAGGGGAGACTTTTGACCCTCTCAGAGAATGTCTGCAACTTGGGCATCCTCCTCGACCCACAGCTGACTCTGGAACATCATCTTTCGGCTCTGGCGAGGGGGAGATGTTTGCCCAGGTTCACCTGGTGCATCAATTTTATTTATTTTAATTGGACTTATATGTCACTCCTCTCCAAAGACTCGGAGTTGTGGCCATATTTGGAGAGGGAGACTCTACTCACAGTCATTAATGCCCTTATCATCTCAAGATTCGACTACAGGGGGCTACCTTAGAAAAGTGTTTGGAAACTGCAAATCATGCAAAATGCAGCCACAAGAGCAGTCATGGGCCTTCCTAGGCATGCCCATGTTTCTCCAACACTCCGCGGACTGCATTGGCTGCCGATTGGTTTCCAGATATAATTCAAAGTGTTGGTAATGACCTATATGGCATCAGGCCAGACTACTGTGGGACCGCCTTCTGCCATGAGTCCCAGTAACTGGTTAGGTCCCACAGAATTGGCCTTTTCCAAGTCCCGTCAACTAGAAAATGTTGTTTGGCAGGGCCTAGGGAAAGAGCCTTCTCTGTGGAGGCACTGGCCCTCTGTAATAATCTCCCCCCATAGATTCACATTGCCCCCACTCTCCTCGCCTTCCATAAGAGTCTTAAGACTCATTTATGTCACCAGGCTTGGGCAATTAGATCTTAGCTCCCTGGCCGACGAATGATATATATAGTTGTCTGAGTGGGTATGACTGATTTTTTATACAATTGGGGATTTTAGATTAGTTTATTTAATTTTAAATTAATGGGATTTAGGCTGCTGTATTTTATTGTTTCTTTTTATATGTTGTAAGCTGCCCCAAGTCCTCGGAGAGGAATGATATATAAATCCATTAAGTAAGTAAGTAAGTAAGTAAGTAGGTAGGTAGGTAGGTAGGTAGGTAGGTAGGTAGGTAAGTAGGTAGATGGGTAGATGGGTAGATGGGTAGATGGGTAGATGGGTAGGTAGGTAGGTAGATAGGTAGATAGGTAGATAGTTAGATAGGTAGGTAGGTAGGTAGGTAGGTGGGTGGATGGGTGGATAGGTGGATAGATAGACAGACAGAGAGACAGATAATTAAAATAGTTAAAATGCAGTGATATCTATCAGCAGCCAACTCTTGCTCATAAAATGAATCCCTTTAGAAGAGAGGCCATTTAAGCTCTCCAGAAAGTGGGTGGGCATATTTGGACAACAAAATGCTTAGGAAAATAGACAAATTAACAAATGATATAGGGAACCAGCCCAGGTTCAAGTCTCTGCCCATCTATATTTGTCAAGTATGGCTAGTTTCATTCACCTCACAAATTTTCCTAAGGAAATCATCCAGATTTAAGGAAAGATCACATGCCTCCCTGGAAGACAGTAAAAAAGTAAGTGCCAAGCTTGCATCCTACCTTCTGGAAGTGCACCTCAAAAGGACAGTGCTGAGAACTATTAAAGCAGTGAAGAAAGACCCCCTCCCCAAACAGAAAAAGAAACCATAAGGCAGGAAAAATCCAAATACAATACAGACAATTAAATCACAATAGTTTAAATCCTTTTAAAACTAAAACACAAGCCTTGTCTGGCTCATTGCCAGATCTTACATCCCAGTCCAAATGTAAACACTTGAAATAAGCCTAACTACAAAGAAAGCAATTAGAACTAGAACATAGCAGAAGAGCAAACACAATAGCTGTTGCTTGTTAAACCAATTGCCAGAACAGATAAACACAGGAACTAACCAGATTTTTGAACTCTGCTTCTTTTCAGGAACAGAGATTAACCTTTTTCCTTTCAAACAAAACTGAAAAGGGAAAATTATCCCCATCTTTCTAGCTAGCCAAGAATGCTACTCATCTTGGTTCCTTGTCATTAAAAGCTTCTTTCCAGCAGCTCTGGTTCATTATTCAACTATTTATTGAAAGCTGATCATTGCATCTCAGCTGGAAGAATTCCAACTGAAATGTGTGCATGCGTATTTACTTGCAACAGGAAGTGTAAAAAGCTCAAAACAACCCTTTCCCTTTAAGAAAGTCAAACCTCAGCCAAATACCAGCAAAGGGAAAAAAAATCCTCCCCAGAAGCTCAGGTGACAGTAAGTCTGGGCGTACTGCCAAGAACCTTTAGATGTTACAATGTAAGAAGGGTTAACAGAGAGGCAGTTTCTGTAAGCAGAACAATAAAGATTAGACTAGAAACAATACCAGAATGTTTCCTTCCTGCCTTCCTGACAGGATTAGCCCTGTAAAGTGGAAAAAACCAAAAGACTTTATGTATCCCAAGTCCCAATTACTGAGGAATAATATTGATTTATTCTAACTCTGAACTGATGAATTTCATCAACTTGCATCCAGATTTGAAAAAAGTGAATATCATATGGCAGAGACAGTCTCTTTAGTTTAAATGAAAAACAAATAAAAAAAGAATATATATTAGACCAGTGATGTGAAACCTTTTAGACACTGAGTGTTCAAACTGCACATGAATGCATGACCAAACTGAAACATGTGCATGTGTGTGAATATGTGCATGCATGAAGATGTGTGAATGTGTACATACTTGGACATGCACAGATGTGTGCATGCATGGACATGCGCAGGTTCACACATGCATGGAAGTGCACAGGTGCAAACATGCACGCATGCACAGCAGAGATCCAAAGAGCAGCTGGCTGGCAGAAGGCGGAGCACCCAACACTGGCAGCTCAGCAAGAGGTAAGATTTTATTCTTTTGTGACCTTCTGTTTCATCATTTCCAGGTAAACAGAAACTCACAAAAGAAATGACATGGAGATCCAACCTGGGGTGACGGCATGTGAGGGCTCTGTATGCCACTTCTAGCATACATGCCATAGGTTCATCATCATTGTACTAGACTAGTCAGAGATCTACATTTAAAGGACAAAACGTGACCAGCAACCATACTAATGAGTGTCCATGCAGTAGCTATGAGATACTTAAAGAAGATGTACCTTTTGCTAGGGAGAGTAGCCATGCATTCTCAGAAAAAGAAAAATTTCCTTTATTGCTGAGCGGGAGCCTATCTTATAAGAACAGCCAAAGTCCAAATTTATAGTCTTGTAGATAAATTAGGAAAGTATCTTGAAAGTCAACCTATTGTTGCACACATCCCATCAAGAAGGAATTCACGAGGTTCCAGGGAAGCAGTGGCAGACTGAATAATAATCTATGAGAGCAATCTGATGACTATAGAGAAAGATGAGCTGCTGAATGGAATGGCCCTTAGAATTCCTCTCTGGAGTGGTGTCCCCTGAAGACATTGCAAGACAAGAGTCCACAGCAGGATTTAGCTCTCTGGGGAAGTAGGAATGTCATCTCTCCTAAACCACTTTTTGTTGCCTTTAAAAGGACACAGGGTTTGTATATTCATTTCTTAACCACTTTAAGAAATTGCTTGTTTAATAGCCTTTTGGAAGCCTTTCAAAATAGGCAATTTTTAATAGGTTTTTGAATAGCCTTTCAAAAAGGCAATTTTTATTACATTCTAACCTTGATGAAAGAAGTTTCATGCATCTTTTAAAAAATAAACAGCTAAAGGGCAATTAGAATTTAGATTTTGGAAAGTTGTAAATAAATTAATGGGGAAATGGACTTATTTTGAAATTAATTAAAATAAAAGTTCCCATGATTTGTTTAAAATTTTACCAAACGTGTGAGGAAAAAAGTTACTTGGAGTTTTTTGAGATAAGAATCAAGAATGCTGCTATATCAGTAAGAATAAAACTGGTCTTTTTTGTAATTTCCTTCTTTATAACTGCCTTTGTGACAATATGAAATAACTCAATTACTACAAGGTGATAAAGATACATTAGACTCTTTTTTAAAAAAAATTATAAATATTTTTATTATTTTCAAATTCAAAAAACAAAACATTACAAGCAAACATAAAAAGACCATACAAAACACAAAACATGAAAAGGAACTACAATTGCTCCGCTCAAAATAGAAGTCTTCTTAATACAAAAAGGAAAAACTATTATAGTTTAGATCAGTTCAGGGAAATAAACACATCTATAACAAAACTCTATCATAGCATATTCCAATCTAATAAATTTAACTATTTAATTATTTATTTTAACATCATTAAGCATTTTTTTTATTTCACCAGATATAGACCATCTGCCAAATTTTATAAAATTCTGATTCTTCTTGATTATTCAACCACCTCGTCATCATATTTAACTCTGCACATTCTATAATTTTTCTAAATACCTCCTCTTCTTTAGGTATTTCCATTTCTTTCCATCTTTGTGCAAAGACAATCCTAGCAGCTACTAATGCACTTGGGGAAAAGGAATCCTCAATCTGAGTATTGTATTGGCAGTTCTGCGTTAGCAAATACTTCAGAAGAAAAGGATTTAGGGGTAGTGATTTCTGACAGTCTCAAAATGGGTGAACAGTGCAGTCAGGCGGTAGGGAAAGCAAGTAGGATGCTTGGCTGCATAGCTAGAGGTATGACAAGCAGGAAGAGGGAGATTACGATCCTGCTATATAGAATACTTGTGAGACCACATTTGGAATACTGTGTTCAGTTCTGGAGACCTCACCTACAAAAAGATATTGACAAAATTGAACGGGTCCAAAGACGGGCTACAAGAATGGTGGAAGGTCTTAAGCATAAAACGTATCAGGAAAGACTTAATGAACTCAATCTGTATAGTCTGGAGGACAGAAGGAAAAGGGGGGTCATGATCGAAACATTTAAATATATTAAAGGGTTAAATAAGGTCCAGGAGGGAAGTGTTTTTAATATGAAAGTGAACACAAGAACAAGGGGACACAATCTGAAGTTAGTTGGGGGAAAGATCAAAAGCAACATGAGAAAATATTATTTTACTGAAAGAGTAGTAGATCCTTGGAACAGACTTCCAGCAGACGTGGTAGATAAATCCACAGTAACTGAATTTAAACATGCCTGGGATAAACATATATCCATCCTAAGATAAAATACAGAAAATAGTATAAGGGCAGACTAGATGGACCATGAGGTCTTTTTCTGCCGTCAGACTTCTATGTTTCTATGTTTCTAAAATATGAGTTATTAAAAAATATATTTCTTTTTTATATTTATTATTTGTGATGCCTAATAGGAAAAATTCTGGGGTTTTCCTAATTTCTTGTTGTGTAATTTCCCTTAAAGTCAAGATGGAGGCAACTATGCCTTTTTATGTGAGACATATATGTGATATATAGAATAAAGGAGCAGGACTCAATAGTTCACTCCTAGAATCTCATGAAAGAATGTCATTAAATCATGACATTTGTACCTCTGCATTTCCATTGTAAATGAAATTAGCTGAATCTAAAATATTTGGACTGGAAAATGAGGGAAAAAGTTACTTGGAGTTTTTTGAGATAAGAATCAAGAATGCTGCTATATCAGTAAGAAAAAACTGGTAGATTTTTAAATGACTTCTTAAAGAATCAGAATAGCACAGCAACACATGGGATAAAGTAATTGTGATCCTGTGCTCATCTAGTTGACATTCTTTAAATAGCAACATTAAACCATGTCTTTTTTGTAATTTCCTTCTTTATAACTGCCTTTGTGACAATGTGAAATAACTCAATTACTACAAGGTGATAAAACTATATTAGACTCCTGTGAGGAATTTGTTCCTATACTAAGTCTCTAAGGCATCCAAGGATAAAAATAAGATAACATGGTGTATTAATTATATTGAATAGACAGAAAGTAAGGTGTAACTAATCACGATAGTTATTTTTTAAAGAAAAAAAATAAAAATTCAGTACTGAGTTTTTCTGTCAGAGAAATGTAGATGACCCTTATGCTTGCAGAACTTGTTCTTAAACAAACATCATTTACAAAATGACAGATTTGCTTCATTTTGTAATTTTCATGTTATGTGGAACAATGGAAAAGTTGTATATATCACTATCAAGATTAGAGCAAACCCTGGCTAATGTACTAATACACTTGCTACCGAATAAGTCCATCAGAGAGAGAAGGGAGGGGGGAGGGAGGGGGGAGATTTCTATACGTTATCTCTTTAGCTAGTCAGACATGCAATGTTTGTTCAATTGAATAAAGGAAAGCATATTCAAAACAGTTCGGTAAACACCTGTGTTAATCCAAGACTTTAAAAAATGTCTGTCTCAGTTGAGCCCGTAGAAAGAAAAATAAATGAGCTAAGAACAAAAAAATCAGACAGACTGTGCAAGAATAACTGCTACACCTGTGGCTGATAACAGCTGTTATATTGCCAGCTAAAGGGTGAGAAAATCGAAGGGGAAGAGAGAAATAAAATTGAAGTTTTTGGTTTAAGCATTTAAAATAATTATTAGAGAACATAAGCTACATAAGTACTGTAGAGCTTGCTTTAGTTTGAGTTGGACATTCTAGAAGTTGTTGAGTTTTTTTGTTTATCCTGAAACCTCTGCTGGATAAAACTTAGGCTTCTGATCAAAGCTGGATGAAAGCCACAACAAGGACACAAACAAGGCAAAGATCATAGCACTGCTGGCACTGTTTTCAGTGGTATAGCAAAGTGACAATTCCAGTGCATTACTAATGGTTTTGTTTGTGATGAGCCTTATAAGCATTATATAGTCCTTGGTGTCCTCTGAGCTTGGTTGTTTTCTTGCAGATGTTTCAGGACTGAATGAGGTAACATCATCAGTGCTAGAAGGAGTAAGGTTTATTCTATTATATACAGTTTATATTATAAGTATCAAGGAATTCATAGTTCTTTGAGCCAGGGTTCTCCAACCTTGACAACTTTAAGATTTGTGGACTCCAACTCTCAGAATTCCTCAGAATTCTTCAGCCAAGTCTTAAAGTTACTAGGTTGGAGACCCCTGCTTTGAGCTACATGTTAGTACAATGTTATTATATGAATTATTTTTCTCTTGATACTATTAAATCTTACTGGTATCAGGAGTTCCAGGTGCTTTTTTCCTAATATCCCCATTTCTACATCATTTCTTTGTTCATTGAAGAATGCAATATAATTGGAAATAAATATAAGTTTTGTTACTTGAGTTATGTGTTGTTGTTACAAATACTGTAGTTTAAATATTAAATTTACCAAGCTTCTTTGTTGCATAGATTAATACTCATAATTTGAATCAAATAAGAATCTGATCATTGGATCAGAAATCTATAATCATGGCTGACACATAGTAGTCTCCTGTTCAGTCCTTTGTTGGGAGTAGCGTGCTACATCTAAATTTCTGCATACTAATGGTGGACAACATGTCATAGGTACACATTAAAAAAATATAACTATTTCATCCCTGATACAAACATCAACTATCATGACTACATAGCTTCTCAAACAGCACTGGTTTAATAGCAAAAGTAAGAGGAAATGCGGTGCTAAATCTAGAGGAGTTAACAGGGGGAAAGCTTAATGGGGAATAATGACTTTTGCCCTTCCCAAATACTCTTCTTTAGTGGCTCCTTCCTACTGGGATGGGTAAACAGGACAGACTTCCATCTGTATTGTGAATATTCGGTCCCTTTTACTTGGGTATACTGGGAGGATTCAATTCATTGTTTATGTATATTATTGCTTTGACTAAATAATATGAAGAAAAAGAAAAATCGGACTTATATATGAAAAAAGCACAAAACTGTATTAGTTTTATATGAGAAACTCTGTGTTTCTATGTCATTATATATTCCATCCTACTGACTATTCTGGGCCAGTTCCATGTTAGAAATGACAAGGAAATGTCACTAATAGACTAATCACATGGAATGAGATTGTGTCCTGTCCATGGGAAAAGCAAGTTTGTACTTTCAGGTTTTAGAGAAGGATGGGGCTATTCCTTTGATTTTTAAACAATATTAAGTCTTCTCTAGGATTGTCATTTGGTCATCCTGTGTTCATTTCTAGCTCAGAATAGAAGGAAAGAGGGAATCACAGTGGGTTTTTTTAACCTTGTATGTGCTAAAATTAAATGATTAGAAAAGACTCTTGAAGCTGCAAAAAAAAAAGTTTGAAAGGCACAACACATCGTTAATGTGATAAATGCTCATCCAAGTTCTAAACCTGTTTTTCCTCAATCTTGGCAACTTTAAGATCTCTGGAATTCAACTTCTAGAAGTTTACAGACAGCAGGATTGCTTTAAGTCAGTTGGGCTAGGGACCCCTTTGGGGGTCGAATGGCTGTTTTACAAGAGTCACCTAAGACCATGGGAAAAGACAAATTTCCCATGGTGTTAGGAAATAAAGGTTCTATTCTTGTGCCTTGGAACATGTTTTTACAATCCGATCAATCGGGCGTTTACAGTCTGGGTGTCCCTGTGTCCTTCTTCCCAATCAGCTTAAAGCTCTGTTGAATTGGCATTAGACTTATGGTTGTGGGTTACCACAACACGAGGAACAGTATTAAGGGGATGTGGCATTAGAAAGGTTGAAAACCACTGCTGTAAGTCAAGAGGGGAACTAGAAATAAAAATACCTTTGAACTGTAGGCTGTTTTTCATGGGGTCATCATTTAATTTCTGTTAGGTGAATTGCCTAGTGTCCATTGTCTTGTAAAATGTGATAGGCAGGGTTGAGGTCAAACCTAGTTTGCAGTGCTGGCTGTTTTCAAAGTTTACCTAACTGCCTTGTCAAAAATCCACCAGCTGCTTCAGCTGTATTTATTTCTTACATTGCTATTGGTCCCAATGCAACCAATCATGCAATGTACTTTTATCCTTAGGTTTTCATGCATATACATTATTATTTTCCAAGGATATGGCAAGCAACTTTGCTCAACACAATATCATTTTGTGGAATATAAACCTTTCTGGGTAAGTTGTGGGATTTGCTTTTTATTTAGCTGGATGTTAAATTTGTGAAACATTGTGTTGGTGCGTGATTGTGGTTCATAAAAATGCAATAGATGGTTTATAGGAGAAGAATTGTAAAATGAATACTCAGTGAGATGTGCTCCATAGACGGTGTTAATTCTCAAAAGGGATGAAATTTCCTACAAGTAAACTGCGAAAAGAGGTAGGCTTTCGGCTTTATAGCTTTCTTTAACCTGCTCCTCCCACTAGTGCAGTGTTATGGGTGTACAACTGTTGGAACTAGGTGGGCACAGCTGGTTCCTTTGACTAGCTCAGTACCTTTGGAATATACACAACACAGTTAATGCTGCAAAATGAAAATGCATTTATACTTTAATAAACTCCTTTGTTTTGGGAGAGAAAGAGAAATGCCTGTTTGATTATATCAAGTGATGCTGCATAGAACATAGTGGTGGCACAATGTTTGCAAAAAAAAACCCCTAACCATGGATAATAATCAATTTATTATCAGGGCACTCAGTGTTAACTTTATAAAGATTTCCTGTGCACCTGTCTGCTCCCACATCTTTAACATACATGCATATTTATGTGGTTTAGGCAACATATGCTTGATGATTTTTGTCATTTAGGTTTACTGCAGTATGGAATTGCATTTTTTTTTTTGGAACAAATGATTTCAGTGATGAAACTAGCTGAGTTTTGAGGAAAAGAGAAATATAAAAATATTTTTGTGCGAGACCCTGAATTGTGTGTAGTTAAAAAGAAATGGCAGTTAATATGCATAGATATAAAGCATAGAAACAGTTATATGTCCCAGGAGGCAAAGATGTTGAGAGAACAAAAAAGCTGTAACAGGGGGCAGGACTAAGTTCCAATTAGTTCTCATCAAAGTGGAACAGTTTATACAGTTTCTGCGCTATCTAGCTTCATAGTAATTAGAATGTAAAAGAAACAGCTTATTGTAGGTTTGTTGGCTTAAAAAAAGCATATGATAAAGTGAATAGGATGAAATTATATAAAGTGAATAGGATGAAATTCTGCAATGTTTGGACAATGAATGGGTGCTGAGTGAACGGAACTGAATACTAGATTAAATATACACTATTGACACACACACACACACACACACACACACACACACACACACACACACACACATATATATATATATATATATATATATATATATATATATATATATATATATCTGAAGGGATTGGATACTGTAGCCTAATATATAGCTGAAGGGATTGGCCTAGAGGATAATTCTCTGCCTTACAAGGCAAAGGTTGCAGGTTCAAGTTCCAGTGGGTATGGCTAGTTGATGAGGCCAAAATAAGGCCGAAATAGGTCTATCCTAGTCTCCCTTAATTTTCAAATTCAGCAAAAAAACATGTGACATATATATATATACATACCAGTATATTTGTTTTCGTAGATTTTCACGGGTATATGTATGTAGATTGTTCTGAGTTCGGGTTTTGCCCTGTGTAATATTTTGAGTGTCTATGCGACGTTTCGGTGAAATCACATTCACCATCATCAGGCTGAAGTTATAAGCTTCATGCTGCTGTAAATATAGTTTGTTTGCAACAGTTGCAAACAAACTATATTTACAGCAGCACGAAGCTTATAACTTCAGCCTGATGATGGTGAATGTGATTTCACCGAAACGTCGCATAGACACTCAAAATATTACACGGCGCAAAACCCGAACTCAGAACAATCTACATACCAGTATATGTATATTTGATATATATATGTCAAATGTTTTTTTTTTTGGCTGATATATATATATGACGGTCTTGGTATATTCGGGTTTCTTCCTGTGTAGGATTTGGAAATTTCTGGCGACGTTTCGACAAGGTCTCACTCGTCATCTTCAGGCTGGTGTTTCTGTCCTTGTTCTAAGGCGAACACTGCGAGACCTGAGCTGCCTACCTTCTATAAATACTGGTGGCTGGGTGTGGTTTCCAAATCCTACATGGGAAGAAACCCGAATATTCCAAGACCATCATACCTGTAAGCGTGAAAATCTACGAAAACATATATATATGTGTGTGTGTGTGTGTGTGTGTGTGTGTGTCATAGAATGAATTGGCATCACACTGAAAAAGAAATATAAAAAAGAGTGAATGAATTTGGAAGAAGATGAATAATGGTTAAATGGAATTTATAAAATCCTCATAAAGAGATGAGAAGCAGGATGGACTATATATTTAGGAGTGAATAGATGTGGTGAAAAAAATATAATGACTGATAATTGTTATTAACTAAATTTAAATATCTTTTATTTCCTTTTTCTTATTTTATAACTTTTATTTTGGCTTCCTATTTATTATACTTTTTCTGCCATCCATAGGCATATGATTAGCATAAAACAGAATAGTGTGATTGACATGTATAAATATGATTGCCTTTAATTTTCAGATTTCCAGTTTTCTTCTGTTCTGTTTCCGTTTCCTACAAGAAATGGGTCAAACCTGGGTCAATATACTTTTTTCCCCTCTCAGTATGAATTGTTTTTTTCTGTATTGATCCAGATATAAATAAATTGTAGAAGAACATAACATCAATCTTTCTGGAACAGACCAAAGTCACCAAACATCTGTTTCATGGTGTTAAATTCACAATGTTGCAATCCAACACAGTGGCCTCAATTGTTGTTTGTTTTCCTGTAAATTTAGGATTGGTGCCAAACTTTGTTAACTTTTTAGCTCTATGGGAAAACCTATTGGTTCTCTCAGATATTTAATTGAATTAATGCATTATTTTTGTTGTTTTTATTGTTGGTTCTAAGAAGATGTAATCTTATAATTTTATTAATTGTAATCCTATTTTGTCCATAAATTTTAGGATGGAAAGTAGGTAGTAAATTCAACATTGTGCTTCCTATAATAGTTTTTTGGGGGAAACAGAGAAATCAGTATTTTTTTTTACTTCCGGTTTCCCTTTTTATTCTCAAATAGCAGCTGCCTTGAAATGTTGTATACAATGAATCCGGTATAACCGCAGAGCACTGAACTACATACTGCATTGCCCCCTACCATTTTTTTTTTAAAAATAATCTGAACTGGTGCCCATTTGCAAACTATGTAGATATATGTTAAACAAACAAATAAAAACTGTGCACTAAATCAAGTAATTTGTTTGTCTTTCTTATGTCTACTGAAGATATATTTCCCTGGATGCTCAAGTTTTAGCATTATAAGATGAGAATAAATATTTTGACTTTTTCCACATAGAGTATACTTTAATAAACTTGCAAGGAAATTGGAATAGTAGTAATGGTAAACCTGAGAACAAATTATGATGTTTTACAGATCAGTAATTTTGGAAATAGACAACAAATTCTCTAGGAAATATATCCTTTGGTTTTCTATTAGATTTAGAATTGATTAATGAGCTCCTGTAATAATATGAGATTTCCCCCTTGGGAATAGATGAGAATGAAGAGATCTTCAGATACATTTTAAAAAAACTTATAACTCCAAAGAAAGAAAATGTTGATCCTTCTTGCTTTTAAAAGCTAAATCCAGACGCCTTATTGATATCATTTTTAAAAAAGTTATATTATTTCTCTTACATATTTTCAGATTTCATACTCTTTCTGAAGTACATACACAGTCCATAAGTACATTAGTATATACAATATCTGACATTTGCTTCTTCATTTCAGCTTTTAATTTTTATAAAATAAATGCTAATTTAATCTTCTTTTTAAATTAGAAAAAGTCACATACTCATACAAACACAATGGTCAAATTATTGCAGCTATTTCTTTTAACATGTTTACTTTTATTTATTTATTTATTTATTGGATTTGTATGCCGCCCCTCTCCGGAGACTCGGGGCGGCTAACAGCAACAATAAAGCAGTGTACAATAGTAGTCTGATGTTAGAAACAATTAAAAACCCATTAATATAAAAAACCAAACATACATACACACAATGCATAGAATTGTAAAGGCCTAGGGGGAAGAGGGTCTCAATTCCCCCATGCCTGACGGCAGAGGTGGGTTTTAAGCAGCTTACAAAAGGCAAGGAGGGTGGGGGCAATTCTAATCTCTGGGGGGAGTTGGTTCCAGAGGGCCGGGGCCGCCACAGAGAAGGCTCTTCCCCTGGGTCCCGCCAACCGACATTCTTTAGTTGACGGGACCCAGAGAAGATCCACTCTGTGGGACCTAACTGGTCGCTGGGATTCGTGCAGCAGAAGGCGGTCCCTGAGATAATCTGGTCCGGTGCCATGAAGGGCTTTATAGGTCATAACCAACACTTTGAATTGTGATCGGAAACTGATCAGCAACCAATGCAGACTGCGGAGTGTTGGTGTAACATGGGCATATTTGGGAAAGCCCATGATTGCTCTCGCAGCTGCATTCTGCACGATCTGAAGTTTCCGAACATTTTTCAAAGGTAGCCCCATGTAGAGAGCATTACAGTAGTCGAGTTTCGAGGTGATGAGGGCATGAGTGACTGTGAGCAGTGACTCCCGGTCCAAGTAGCGTCGCAACTGGTGCACAAGGCGAACCTGGGCAAACTCCCCCCTTGCCACAGCTGAAAGATGTTTCTCTAATGTGAGCTGTGGGTCGAGGAGGATGCCCAAGTTGCGAACCTTCTCTAAGGGGGGCAGTGATTCTCCCCCTAGGGTAATGGACGGACAGATGGAATTGTCCTTGGGAGGTAAGACCCACAGCCACTCCGTCTTGTCAGGGTTGAGCCTAAGTTTGTTGACACTCATCCAGGCCCCAACATCCTCCAGGCACCGGCACATCACTTCCACTGCTTCGTTGGCTGGACATGGGGTGGAGATGTATAACTGGGTATCATCGGCGTATTGATGATACCTCACCCCATGCCCTTGGATGATCTCACCCAGTGGTTTCATGTAGATATTAAATAGTAGGGGGGAGAGGACTGACCCCTGAGGCACCCCACAAGGGAGAGACCTAGAGGTCGACCTCTGACCCCCCATTAACACCGACTGCGACCGACCAGAGAGGTATGAGGAGAACCACTGAAGAACAGTGCCTCCCACTCCCAACCCCTCCAGCCGGTGCTGAAGGATATCATGGTCGATGGTATCGAAAGCTGCTGAGAGGTCAAGAAGCACCAGGACAGAGGACAAGCCCCTGTCTTGGGCCCGCCAGAGATCATCCATCAACGCGACCAAAGCAGTTTCCATGCTGTAGCCAGGCCTGAATCCAGACTGTTGAGGACCTAGATAATCAGCTTCTTCCAAGGACCGCTGGAGCTGAAATGCCACCACCTTCTCGACAACCTTCCCCATAAAGGGAAGGTTGGAGACTGGACGGTAGTTATTGAGTACAGCTGGGTCCAGGGAAGGCTTCTTGATGAGGGGGCGCACAAGTGCCTCCTTATAAGGGGCCGGAAAGGACCCACTCCCCAAGGAAGCATTGACAATCTCCCGGACCCAGCTCCGCGTCACCTCTCGACTGGCCGAAACCAACCAAGAGGGACATGGATCCAGTACACAGGTGGCAGAACACACAGCTCCAATGGCCCTGTCCACTTCCTTAGGTGTCACCAAGTCAAACTCCTCCCAGACAGATGGACAAAGATGTTTAGCCCCAGTCACCTGGACTGACTCGTTGTCAGTCGACTCTGTTTTACAATTGGAGTCAAGGTCCGCTCGAATCCGAGCAATTTTATCAGTGAAAAACGTGTTAAAATCCTCAGCACTACTCTGCAAGGGCTCCCCAACTCCCCCCTGGTTAAGAAGGGAGCGGGTTACCCTAAACAGAGCGGCCGGGTGGCATTCCGCTGATGCAATCAAGGTGGCATGATACGCGCATCTTGCCGCCTTGAGTGCCACTTTGTAAGTCATAATATGAGCTCTTACAAGTGTTCGATCGGATTCGGACTTAATCTTCCTCCATCGCTTCTCTAGACGTCTCTTCTGGCGTTTCAACTCCTGGAGCTCCTCGTTGAACCATGGAGCTCTGCGGGGTCTAGTGCTGCGGAGAGGTTGCAGCGGCGCAATTCGGTCAAGGGCCTCTGCTGCAGCCTTGTTCCAGGCCTCAGCCAGAGACTCTGCCGAACTGTGGACGAGTGCATCTGGAAGAGCCCCAAGTGCCTTCTGAAAGCCTTCTTGATCCATCAGGCGCCTGGGGCGGAACAACTTAATCGGTTCTGCCTCCCTGCGAGGAAGGATTGGAACCAGGAAGTCAAGCCGCAGCAGAAAATGGTCTGACCATGACAAAGGTAACACTTCTAAGCCCCTTAATCTCAGACCATTACTCAGTTGCTCAGAGAGGAATACCATGTCGGGTGTGTGCCCCCCCTCGTGAGTCGGACCCTGTACTACTTGGGTCAAGTCCATGGCTGCCATGGTGGCCATGAACTCCTGTGCCAGTCCAGAGGACCCGCCGAGTGATGGCAGGTTAAGGTCCCCCAAGACAATAAATCTAGGGAACTCCACCGCCAGCCCGGCCACCTCCTCGAGTAGCACAGGCAGGGCTTGTGCCATGCAGCTGGGAGGCAGGTACGTGAGAAGCAAGCCCACCTGAACCCCTAAGTCCAACTTCACCAGGAGGGATTCACAACCTGCAATCTCCGGAGCAACGAGTCTGCGCAGGCAAAGGCTCTCCCTGGCTATAATAGCCACTCCTCCCCCCCTTCCCTGGGGTCGGGGTTGATGCCATATCTGAAACCCGGCTGGGCAGATTTCAGAGAGAGGGTTTCAGTTGAGTTTTCAGTTACACATGCCAGGTCGGCCTCCTCATCCAGGATTAAATCCCGGATGAGGAGAGCTTTATTTACCACCGACCTGGCATTGAGCAGCAGCAGCCTGAGCCCAGGGCCAGAGTTACACTCATCACCAGTGTCCAGGGTTGAGCTCATGGAGCCAGAACAAGGAATCGTTATTAAACAGCGATCTCTTGTTCTCCTTGAACGGCTAACTCTGCGACTCCCGCCATATCTGCCTCTCCCCAGCAACACCGGGATATTCCGACCCTCCGCCACCCCAGAGATCGATGCCCCCTCTCCTCCTGCCTTTCCAGTGTCAGGTGGGCCAAATATATCATTCATACTATTTCCAATCATCTCATCCATGCCATAACTCCACTCATTCCATCCATCCCACTCATACCAATCATTTATCCCATATATATTATTGCACTCACCCCAGTTATCCATTAGTTTTAAAAAAAACCAATTAATTAAAAAATGAATTAATTCACAGTAATTAAAATACTAATTAATTAAGAAACTCCCCAATAATTTAGTTAAAAAATAAGTTAATTATTAAAACACAAATTGGGGAGTATAAAATCTAATAATTTAAGATAATATATGTAAATATAGAATGGAATATAGGAAATTGGTCAATGGCAAAACAATGTTGAGATCTTAGATTATTAAGTTCTGGATTATTTAAAATTAATTAGGGTGTTCAAAAAATCCCGGGGGATTTGGCTTGGCAGAAAAAGTCTCCTCTTGATGCCAACTACCCTTCTTCCAGTTCCTTGTTGTTGGCCTTTGCCACCAGCCGACATTCCCAGGTCTCCTCTCTCTGTTCTCTGTCCGGCAAATGATATTGTTCGGTGTCCAAACACTCCTAGCACCGCCTCGGCGTCGCCTCAACCTCATCCCCAGCCTCCTCACTCCTCTCATGGGTCTCTTTCTCAGTGGCAAAGCCAGCCCGGTCTCTTCACCTGACAGATCTTCTGAAGTTGGGAGTCCCCACCTAGCAGTGCACCAGCGTTCCTGGTTTGTCCGGAGGGTCCCGCTGTTTTGCAATCATTTTCCCAAATAGCATGCACTTTTCATTCATATATTATTATAGTGTATAGATATGGTGCATCCTTTTTTAAAATAAGAGAATGGTACTATAAAATTTCAAGAAAGATAGTTGCATTTGATTCAAGTTTCAGTATGGAAAATCTGCATTTAGAAGAGTCATATTGAATAATAAGCTTAATGAATTACAACTTCATTTTTCTTCCTTGTTTGGTATTCCTTCCATCCATTCCTTCCTGACTAGTTAAGACATCACATTCCATTTGTTTCTACACTTTGCCTTACTTCCTTTGAGGAAAAGCATGAGCAAAGATTATCTCAACTGAGATTCACACAAATATATCAAACAATTTTCTGTGGGAGAGACAGACAGAAGAAAGACAGACACAGATATAACCATTGTAAACAATGAGAAATGAAAGGGTAAATTCTTTGCCTTTGGAGTAACATGAAATAGGAGACCTTCCAAATATCTTTATTCTAACTTACCCCTGGGACATCATCTCATACTATTATAGTCATTTGATCCTTGGAGACTAAATAAAGAAAAGGCATCGCTGGCAGCATCATGCACTTATTTTGGATTTACTAGGACAATTTGATTATTGTACAAAAACTGGAACAACTGGAACAAAGGAATGTTTTATATAATGAAAAATAATTGCTTTTGTACATGGCACTGATCTTAGTTTCTCCTCCTGTTTTATATATCTGTTATAGATAACTATTTGAAAGGTAGTGGAAACTGGAATGACTTGTAGTTGATTACCAATATTTTCAAAGTACTAAATATGCAATGTGGATTTTAATATGAAAATTGGCATTTGTGCAAGAAGCTTGTGTGGTGACAGATATTGTATACAATTCAGAAATAGTTCTGAACCTCCGGATCTATTAAGATTAAAAAATGCTGAAATTTATCACTTTCCCCCAGAGAAATAACACTACATTTCTGTCTGATCTTCCTAAGAAGATGACATAAATCCCTTCAAAAAGTAGGTAGAAGGTATATATTTAATTTTTGATCTACCAAGAAGAGATTGACTTTCAAACACAAACACCTAAAGGAATATTTTAACCTTCTACCCCAATCCATTTAGAAAAATGGATTATTGCCCATTGCAACAACATCGCCAAGAAGGCTTTAAGAGTTGTTAATCTAATCCTATGTAGCTTCCGCTCTGGCAATTTCACACTACTTACCAGAGCTTATAAAACTTTCGCTAGACCCATCCTAGAATATAGCTCATCTGTTTGGAACCCATACCGTATTGCTGACATTAATACCCTCGAAAATGTCCAGAGATACTTCACCAGAAGAGCTCTTCACTCCTCTACCCTTAACAAAACACCCTACAAAACTAGATTTACAATCCTGGGTCTAGAAAGCTTAGAACTAAGACGCCTCAAACATGATCTAAGTATTGCCCACAAGATCATATGCTGCAATGTCCAGCCTGTCAAAGACTACTTCAGCTTCAACCACAACAACACAAGAGCCCACAACAGATACAAGCTTAATATTAACCTGAGTCTGCAGAGAGGAGTGGCATACAAATCTAATAAAACTTAAACTTAATAAAACTTAACTGCTCCAAACTTGATTGTAAAAAATACGACTTTAGTAATCGAGTTGTCGAAGTGTGGAATTCACTACCGGACTCTGTAGTATCATCCCCTAACCCCCAACACTTTACCCTTAGACTATCCATGGTTGACCTCACCAAGTTCCCAAGCAGTCAGTAAGGGGCATACATAAGTGCACCAGAGTGCCTAACGTCCTATTATCTCTCCTATATCTCCTATATCTTGTCTTCTATACCTATATCTTTTTCTGCTATTCTCTCATAGTTATATTTTACTCCTTTATTTTCTCCTCTATTCCCCCTTTAATACATTCTACCTGATTATATCCTCTATAACCCTCGTTGTGTATTATTATGTATTGGACAAAACAAATAAATAAATAAATAAAATAAAATAAAAAATCTTGGCTAGACCATACTGAATGTATTCAAATGAAGCAAGATTAACCTATGTATGTGAACAAAGAAAACAATTTCAAAGGAACAAGGGTACTTTATCTATTCCAGTGGCTCTAGACCCACATGTGGCTCTTTGGGCCCTCTGCTGTGGCTCCATGTCCCATCATTGGCTGGCTTCACCCCTCACCTACAAGGAGGCAAGAGTGGTGGCAGGAATGCAGAAGCCATCGGGGCTGATTCTCCAACACTGGTTAAGGAATGATCACCTTCCCTGGTGGAGGTTTCCTTTAAGGTGACCTTCCTCCCCATCTTGTGACTCCCTGGTGGCTGTGCTGGGGCTAGGAGGATGCGTATACACTGGGAAACCCTCAAGTGAGCACCAAAGTACAGCAAAAGTGCATGCATAGGGCAGGCAGCTGCTCATTTAAGGAGAGCCTTTGTATGTGGTTTCTCTCCTGCCCTAAGGATCTGGCCATTGCCTTACCATGCCCACCCCCCACCCGCATCTGTTCAGCTGAGTGGGGAGGGCATAAGCTCCAGCCTGAAGCGGCAAGAAACATAGGCTGCCTTCATTCCTGCACTAAAGCTCTGGTAACCCTCCTCGCCCTCCTTCTCCTCTCATGAGGGGGCATGGCAAGGCGATGGCTAGATCCTTAGGACAGGATAAAAATGGCCCTTCACATCACATTTGAGAATAAGGCAGCCTTCACTTTCTGCTGCTTTGGGTTGGAGCTTACGCCCTCCTCGCTCAGCCAAAGAATGAGGCAAAGCAATGGCTGGATCCTTAGGGCGGAAGAGAAGCTGCATCCTTTTGTGTCCTGTTAAGAGCCTCCTTAAATGAGCACCCACCCACCCTGCATGTGCTTTTGTTGTGCTTTGGACTTGCTTGAGGAGAGTGTCCCCATGCATGTGTACTCTCCTGCCCTGTTACAGCCAGCCAGGGAGTCATGAGAAGGGGAGGAGGGTCACCCAAAGGGAAGCCTTCACTAGGGATGGTGATTGTTCCTCAGCAGAGAGAGAGAGTAGGGGGGAGAGATGGGAGAAAAAGCGAGATGGGAGAAAGAGAGAGGAGAGTTAGGAAAGAGAAAGAGATGAGAGGGGGAGGAAGGAGGAGAGAGAGAGATCAGGGAGAGAGAAAGATGAGAGAGAGGGAGTGAGAGAGATAGATGTAAAGAAAGCAGAGGGAAGAGAGAGAGAAAATGATATTTGTTTCCCAGAGAAAAGAAAAGATAGAGAGCCACAAAATCTGGGTAGGCATAGCTGGGTGGAGGTTTTCATGTGATTTGGTGGGAGTGAGTGACATCGAGTTGTTCATGGCCATCCAGGTCCTTTGTTTTCTCTGAGAAATGGATCTTTGAGTGTTTAAGGTTGCTGATCCCTGGTCTATCCCAAATTACAGTATATGGACAATTTCTTTGTGCAGTAGACGTACTAGACTTACTATATATAAACTTTGAGATCCTTAACCTTAGAACCATTTGTAATATGGAGACTGTTAAAGTATGCTTAGAAGAATCCTTGTTGTTGTTTTTCCCTTTCTTGCTATCAAAATGCATTATAATTCTGTATTTATTATGAATTTTTTCTGTGTGTCAGCCATATCAAGAATGGACTTAAGGAGCAATAGACTTGTGTGTCTAAATCTAGAATAGGAGTATTAATCAGGTTTTCAGGTGTGGGTTCTAACTTACCTCACTGCTGGTTCATTTCCTCCCACACTGCATGGGTGTGCTGCATGGGCACCCGAGCATGCACACTTCCATTAAAAAAAAAACAACCCCCCAAAATATCCCCAAACAAGATGATGACACATGGCCAATGCCAGAAACTCGGCTTCTGTGCAAGCTCAGAAGGGGGGGGGGGAATAAAAAATTCTTTAACAAATAAAAGAAAAGAAAAATTTTAAAAAGAAAAAAGAAAAAATGGCAGACCAGCACCGACTGAACTGGTTCCATGACATTATCATGACATCACCAGCAGATCACTACCAGTTCAGGTAGTGACCTGCCGAACCCATCTCTGATGGTTGTCACAAAGTGATTAAAATATATCTCTTTAACCTGTTATTCAGGGCTATGATAAAGTGAGAATAACTACCATCCAATTTTTTTAAAAAAACAAACTTGGGATATTTTTAATTGGGAAGAGCAACGATTTCATCCATTCCTGTGGACTAGCTTTAATCTAACACCCACAATGCCCAACAATGACTCCAGAAAAATTCTTTATGGAGCTTTGTAATTGATTTTGTACTGCAGAACTTCTGGGTTGTCAATTTTTTGTTTATTTCCTAGCATTCTCCCCACCACCACCTTTTTTGTAACTTCTTGCCCAGTGAAGAATTCTAGACAATTTTAAAGGCTATGTTCTCAAGGTTTATTTAATTGAGAATTTTAATGCTGTCAACTTGCATGCAACAATCATAATAATAGTCAAATTGGTTGGATAGGAAAACCAAGATCTCACGTAACACAGTTAACAAAATTGTTCCCCCAGATGCCTTCTGCCATTTTTCTTGGTTGGAGGATCAAACTGCCCTTGACAAACAATCTGATTTAAACCCTATGTGCTGGTTAGCAAATTTTGGGAGCTGGTGTCCACCCAAGCTAAAATGGCTAAAGCTGAAAAACACTGGACTAAAACTTTAGGAATGATAAAGTGATGTTGCCAACCACCCAGTTAGGCTTACATTGTCAATCCACTTTGGTTTATGGAATAAGAGATTATCTTGCAGCAAAGATTAAGCAGCAAACAATTTGGGTGTTTGAACCTTTCTGCAGCATCATTGCAGAGAGCTATCTGGGAATAAATTTGAAAAAATGAATAAAAATAGCATACCTAAATTCCCCTAGGCTGGAACTAAATCTGTTGACTCCAGATGTTTAAAAAGAAACTCATTTATAACTCTTTTCCATACCTTGGTCAATAATACTGCAATATGATGAAATGTGGGGGAATAGAACACAGACACACACACACACACACACACACACACACAGATAGAGATAGAGATAGAGATAGAGAGTTATAGAATTGCAAGATCTATCATTATTGACAGCTCACATGAAACATATTTAAGCAAGAATGCTATGCATTTAAGTTGAGATAAATTTGGGTGAGATACGACTTCGGATAAAATGTTTCTCACTTCACTTTCTGTTATGTCATTTGTTCAACATTTTGGTTTCAAGAAGCAATCAAATTGTAGATGTTTTTCCCTGCTTTGTTTTTTTTTTAAATTTATGCATGTAGATTGATAAAAATGTATGCTGGTCTTTCGCCCAAAGCAGAACAAACCTGCTGAGATATTAAAGCCCCAAACTGGCACTCATAACAGAAATACAGTAAGACTTCCACTGTAATGGCACTGGCAGGTGCCACTGCAATAAAGAAAACAGACACCCCATGAACAGATATTAGATTAAAGAGATCCATCAATCGGTATCTTAAATTTGAGTGCCAGCACATTCAAGCCAATGTTGGTGTAAGAAAGCAGACTTTAAAAAAAGCTTTTATTGTTTAACTTTTAAAAATTTCTTCAGAATATTCATATTACACAATTTGCAAAATATAGATATGAAATGAATGGTAATGCATGGTTTTGTACACCAAGCAGTTGTAGAATCAGAATACCTCAATGTGCATTTCTCCCTAAAAATGCCAAAATGGGACTATTGCAGTCTGTTGTGAACATAAAAGCATGAGAACATAAATATTGCCTTGTGGATTGGACTGGCCAATTAGCCCATCAGTTTATTCTCATAGCACCCATCCAATTCACAAGGAAAAGGTAGTTAGTTGGAAACTACTAGTCTCCCAGAGAAGGACTTCAACGGCAGTCAGACTTTTCTCATAATTATTACAAATTGGTTCATTAGAAAACTGTGAGTGCACCGAGGCTGTGTAACTAAATTATCTGTGGAAATATAGTCATTTGCCTTGTTTTCTATATGTATCTTTCTTCTTTCCTTGGAATATTATCAATAGCACTTAATCTACCTCTTCCCTATGAACTTAGTCATTATCCAGCTCAAAAATTGTAATGTCTGGTTTATGAAACTAGCCTCCCCCTCACCCCATTATATTAGCAGGGCAATATGTGGTCCTTCATTTTGCACATGTGTTTGTGTGTGTGTGTGTGTGTATTTGTAATCTGCAGCATTCTTCACTTGTACTATTCATTCATATAGATCTTCCCCAAATACATGGAATTATTATAATAAATGATGCCTAATATCTAGATGCCTAATATCTGTTAATAAATATATTAAATATCTACATGCCTAATATTTGTACTCTTGATTATTTGTTATTTAAATTTACTTTAGACTTTAATACCATAGTTACTCACTTTTATGTATAGTTAATCATATTTAAATACCATAGTTACTCATTTTTACATATATATTACTTAAAGAAAATGTTTGTTTTTAAGATATCACTTACTATATATATATTTTAAAAGATGAATCCTTTTTGTGATCCCAATGTTTAAGAATTGTGTTAATATTTTTGATTAAGAAGATATCCCATTTCTATCTGTCGGGCTGAGCATGCTATTAAATTAGAAATGCAGATTTCATTTGGATCCTTCTCTTGTCTTCTAATAACTTTATAGATGATTGGGAAACATAGTCCCTACTTTATAAATAATTTCTACCATTTTTTCTTAATTATTTATACATTTATTCAAGTGGACTCACCAATAGATTATTGTTAAATCCAAAAATGTATGAATGAAATATGTGGTGTTTTCTGTTTAATATTTGACAATTGATGTTACAGTTGAGACCCAGGAGCCACATTCAAGGACTTACAGGTGCACTCAAGATCTAGCTGATAATAAAGACAGCAACCACAGAAATAACATGTTCACTAACTTCTGGATTCTTTGATTTGATTTTCAACTACCGGTATACTTTCAACTGATTTTCTCATGCTTTTTCTTAAACTTGATGTTGCCAAAACCCACGTAGGATAAGGCTTGATTATATTCATCAATGACAAATTGAACAACATGCATAAGTACAATAATATATATTGTACATTTGATTCATATCTTTAATTAATTGTATTTTAAATGTTTTGTTTCCTTGAAATATCTGTGTTGTTGCATAGTGGGCACTATATGACTGGCAGGATCAAATCACTCATTAACTTTAATAATAGAAATGTATTTTTAGATGCTGTCCATATATTGTATGTAAGGTTAAAACTATAACACTTGTTTCACTCTTGGAGGACTTGCTGTTGAAAAACAAAGTAAGATTTCTGAAATGAATCAGGAATTACCCTTGTAAAATTGATATTTATATAATTGTTCCCTCTGCAATGTTATTCCATATATTTTTAGAAAATTTATGGCATTTCAACTTGCCTTTATATCTTTCAGAAGTGAGAAGTGACCCTGAGATTTCTCTATATCTTTAATAGTTCTGCAACAGCAGTTGATACATGTTTGAAATTTATTCCCTCTCCCCACTTCTAAATTGACAAGATGTTTTTCTTCTCTGAAATGATGACCTCATAAGAAGTTCTTTAAGGTCAGGGGGAGGGGGAAGTTTATTTAGCAGAACACCCCTTTCATGTACGATAACTGCAAGGCATAACTATGTAGATCCTGTGCCTGTACCATTAAATTGTTAGGTGATGAGAGAAAAGAAAGTAATTTAAAGAAAGCTCTGCGGAGACACTATTACCAGCCCATTACAACAGCAGACTAATTGACCTGGAGGAAACCAGAGATTTTCCCCTTTGACACATATACAGTGCAATATTAATATGCCAGAATAATTTTAAAGCAGGGCAACACAAGATTTTGACAATATTATTAATAATACAGAACAAGTTGACATCTTGCTTTCATTACTCAAACAGTTTTATTAGCTGTATTGGGATTGCTTATGTTAGGAGAGTTAGAGATCAGACTCATAATAAAAATAATATGCTGAAAGTGTGGGTTATATCCAGATTTAGAGATGTTAAACTGGGGCAATGAAAGCAAACTCCCTTCTTCCTAGTTTCCATGGCACCCTTTCCAGCCTTCTACAAACACTAAGTAAAAGTGGTAAATATGTATAAACTAGATGGAGATACATCTAACATATTTTGAGAGAATCATTAATATTGGAAGGTGCTTCCACTGAGTTTTACATAATAATTTCCCTTTTCCTGGATTATATATAGTTCAAAGCAGCTAGCTGCTCTTAGTTGTGATGACTACATGTTGGGAAAATTGAACTGAAGTGAGGGAAGTCATCTGGTGAAGAAAGGTAAAGTAAGTGTTGTGCAGGAGGAAGAAGAGGCAAAGAATTGAGAATTTGGGTGAGCATTTTTGCCAGAGGAATTTTTTTTAAAAAAAGAACTGTATCTTGATTAATGGTGGAAGTTATACAGAGAAGCTGCAGGAAGTGGCTAAATTGATACTGGAACTGTTTAATTTGTGATGAACGGATTGAGAAAGCTGCAACTAAAGCCCGTGTTGGAAGAAAATTGGATTATTTTGTGGATTTAAAAGTTGAACTTAAAAAGAATTTAAATATTTAAAAGATGTAAAATTTCTAACTTAAAAAAAAGTAAATAAGTTTTAAAGAGTTTTGGGGGACTAAATGGTGGTGCCATCTGCTGGTGGAAGATTTGTTGATCTCAGGATATTTGTTTATGCAGCTGGTCTTATGTTCAGCAGTGACCTTGGAAAAAAGAAACTAGTTGGACTGTTGATACTTTTTTAGGGGGAAAAGCTGATGATGAAAATAAACATTCTAAATTTTGGATGGATGTTTTTTATACATGAAATTGGCAGAATGATGTATTAGGCTGTTGAAAAGAACTTTTAAACAGCTGGAGATAGAAGAATCTTTTCTGTAGACTTGGAGAAAATGGAAATTCAGGAGATATGAGAATTGTATAATGATCTTCTGGAAATATTAAAGAACTTAAAGAATCAATGAGTGGCTGCATTGAGTCTATAACTGAACCTACAACTGAAACTACTGTAAAACTATTGGAAGCAGTGGATTTAGAGGAGATACTTGGAGAAGGAGATGTTGCAATACAAAATGAACTGATCAAGGAGACATCAGGAGGCCATGGAAATGAGAGCAATACTATGATTGAAAATGGACTGTTTAAAAGATATACTATAAAATATGCTGACTGCCTAGCTTTAATTAATGTTACAATAAAAGATTTTAAGAATTATCTGGAAAATGAAAGGGCTGATGGTCATAGATTTTATCATGAGTATATTGAAACTTGCACATATAAGAAATGGGAAAGATATGAACAGAGGCACTGGATTTGGCAGGGAATAAAAGAATTTAAAGTTAAAATAGAATAAGGAACTAAAAAGAGGGGGGAAATTAAGTTGAGATTTGAAAAGATTGGATTTCTAAAGAAGAGAAAGAAAGAAAGAATAAAAGAGAAAATGGAACAAAGAGTGGATACAAAAAGATAAGAAAGAAAGATGTTGAGTTTAAAGTTGAGTTTAGATGTAAGAAATGGTATTATGAAAAAAGGCTGATTAGGTTCTGATTATTTTATAATTGCCTCCTTTTAGTATACATAATTTTAGGAGTTGATTTTTAGTATTAGTAGAAATATTAGGTTTGATTGTTATATTAAATATATATGTAAAATTAATGAAATGTATTAATAAATAAGTTTGATAAGTATTAAGTATTTAAATACTAATAAGCATTATGGAAATATAGAATATAAGAATAGGGATGATTTAAAAGATTATTAATAAATAAAAATAATGGCTATGAGATGTTTTATCTTGTAAGGAAATATATATTTGTGTTGAATCACCCTGGTGAAGGAACATCACAGCTCCTTTTTTGCCTCTCGGCCTAACCCAGGGCCATTTCCAAGGCAGTTAATTTTATTGATAGCCGACAATTCTATCTATATGTGTTGTTTTGTTTTTTGCTGAATTTGAAAATTAAGGTTGGGTGTCTTCCTGACCTAATTACCCTGTAATTACGGGCGGTTGAGACATGCGGGCAGAACAGAATAAACTGCCATCAACCCCCAGACACATGCCATTCCAGAATGAAGGGTGTTGGATTGTTTGCTTCTCTTTTTTCCGGCATTTATCTGATCATGGCTGCTGGTATGGCAGAAATGCAAGCTGTCTTCAAAGCTTTGCAGTTGGAAATCCAAGCGTTAACGCTGACAGTGCAGCAGTTACAGAACCAGGTGGAGATATTATCCCAGCAGCCTGTCATTGCACAGGTGCAGCCAGCAGCTCCTGCCCCACAGCCACTACCAAGGAGGAAATGCTTTGTGGCTCTGCCTGAAAAATTCTGGAGTGACAGAGGCCTGTTTGCAGCTTTCCTCAGTCAAGTGCAGTTCTTTATTAATGCACAACTGCCCCATTTTCCAAGAGATGCAGAGAAGGTGGCGTTCCTCTGCAGTTTGTTGGCTGGCCCCGCTGCTTCCTGGGTGTCTCCATTGCTGGACAGAGATGATCCGATACTGCAGGATTATACCACCTTTTGTGCCCAGTTGTGACGGCAGTTTTTGGATCTGGTGCAGGAGCAGATGACCATGAGGGCATTGAAACAGCTGAAACAAGGTTCGCACCCATTAGTGGAATATTTAAGTGACTTTCGTAGCCTCAGTAGACAGGTGCAGTGGAATGAGGCCACCTTGATGGAGGCGTTTTAGGATGGCTTGTCAGAGACTATGCTTGATGAGCTCGTGCACGAGGCCCTGCCAGGCACCCTGGATGAGCTGGAGCAGCATTGTTTGGCCATTGAGGCTCAGCTGCTGGCTCGAGAAGTGTGCCGGGCTTGGCAGTCCTCCCCCCACATTTCGGGCATCACGCCAGTGCCTGCTCCACGGTGGGGGGGGGAGGTGTCTGCTATTTATTTCTACCGCTGACATTGGAACATCATCTTTCGGCTGTGGCGAGGAGGGTGTTTTCCCAGGTTCACCTGGTGCACCAGTTGCGGCCCTATTTGGACAGGGAGTCATTTCTCACAGTCACTCCTGCCCTCATCACCTCGAGGTTTGATTACTGCAATGCTCTCTACATAGGGCTACCTTTGAAAAGTGTTCGTAAACTTCAGATCGTGCAGAACGCAGCCGCGAGAGCCATCGTGGGGCTTCCAAGATTCACCCACGTTTCTTCAACACTCCCTGGCTTGCATTGGCTGCCGATCAGTTTCCGGTCACAATTCAAAGTGTTGGTCATGACCTTTAAAGCCCTACATGGCATTGGACCAGATTACCTCTGGAATCGCCTGCTACTGCACGAATCCCAGTGACTGATAAGGTCCCACAGAGTTGGCCTTCTCCAGGTCCCGTCGACTAAACAATGTCATTTGGCGGGCTCCAGGGCAAGAGCCTTCTCTGTGGCGGCCCCAGCCCTCTGGAACCAACTCCCTCCGAAGATTAGAACTGCCCCCACCCTCCCTGTCTTTCGTAAACTACTCAAGACTCACTTATACTGCCAGGCATGGGGGAGTTGAGATATTCCTTCCCCCTAGGCCATTACAAGTTATGCATGGTATGTTTGTGTGTATGTTTGGTTTTATAATAAGGGTTTTTAGCCGCCCCGAATCTACGGAGAGGGGTGACATACAAATCCAATAAATAATAATAATGATGATGATGATGATGATTATTATTATTATTATTATTATTTATTTATTTATTTATTTATTTATTTGTTTATTTATTTATTTATTTATTTATTCAATTTTTATGCCGCCCTTCTCCTTAGACTCAGGGCGGCTTACAACATGTTAGCAATAGCACTTCTTAACAGAGCCAGCATATTGTCTCCACAGTCCAGGTCCTCATTTTACCCACCTCAGAAGGATGGAAGGCTGAGTCAACCTTGAGCTGGTGATGAGATTTGAACCGCTGACCTTCAGATCTACAGTCAGCTTCAGTGGCCTGCAGTACAGCACTCTACCTGCTGCACCACCCCGGCTCATGGCTAGGCCCGTACCGACCCCGGTTCCTGTACCCCGGCGCTTCCTGCCTTCCGTGTCTCCTCGTCTAGTGGATCATGCCCCTGCCGGGGAGCCCATGGAGGTGAATTTTGTGCAACCCCATTTGTCCCCAGAGGAGAGAGTGCACCGACATGCGACAGGCTGGTGCTTCTATTTCGGAGGGGCAGGTCATTTCGTGAATGCCTGTCCCTGCAAACGAAGGAGCATGGTTGCTGCTGCAGTTTTGAATCCTCCCAGTCCTCGTGTTGCCACGCTGACTCTTGCAGGACAGCTTCCAGAGTCATCAACTCATGTTCCCACCATAGTTCCGGATTCCTTGATGGCTATCCCCATGCCCCTGGTTTCCCCACCAGATGTGCAGTCGGGAAACAAGGGCGGCCTGGCGTGGTGGCAATGCTAGGTCAGGCTGGCATTTCATCAGTTAAGGATTCTTCGGATAACCGTCACCTCACGATTAATGTCAAGCTCTTGGTGGATTGGTGTACTCAATCGATTTCTGCTCTTTCCCTCGTGGATTCGGGGGCCACTACGAATTTCCTGGATGAGGAGTTTGCACAGAGACATTCGTTGCCCTTGTGTCCTGTGAACCCTCCGTTGACTGTAGAAACCATTGATGGGCGGGTGTTGTTGTCTGGGCCCATCCGTTTTCAGACCTTGCCAGTGTGGATCAGCATTGGGACTCATGAGGAGGCTTTACAATTTTATGTCACGCGGGGTCTCCATTTCCCTCTTGTCTTGGGGTTGTCATGGTTAACGGCACATGATCCTCAGGTGGTGTGGTCACAGAACAGCGTCACGTTTTCCAGTTTACAATGTGTAGACCACCAGCGTCATGTTTGTGCCTCGCAAGGGCCCGATATCCCCGCAGCAGTGTTACCAGAGGGCCTCACTGAGTTTGCGGATGTCTTTAATGAAAAAGAGGCAGAACGCATGCCGCTGCATCGCCCATATGATTGTGCCATAGAACTGTTACCTGATGCCAAGTTGCCAGCTGGTTGTTTGTACTCTATGTCGGAACCTGAATTATTGGCCCTCAAGGACTTCATAGATAAAAATCTGGCCAAAGGGTTCATCAGGCCATCAACCTCCCCTTTATCAGCGCCCGTCTTGTTTGTTAAAAATAAGACTGGGGACTTACATCTGTGTTGTGACTACCGGCGCCTGAATGCAATTATGGTGCACAATCGCTATCCCTTGCCACTGATTGCAGAATTAATGGAACGTTTACAAGCTGCCACTGTTTTTTCCAAGATAGACCTGTGCAGCGCTTACAATTTGGTTCTTATAAGACCAGGGGATGAGTGGAAAACAGCGTTTGGCACCCAATATGGGCATTTGAGTATACAGTGTTGCCTTTCGGCTTCACAAATGCCCCATCTGTTTTCCAGCATTTGATGAACGATGTATTCTGGGACATGTTAGACCATTTTGTGGTCATATATCTGGATGACATTTTAGTGTACTCTCCCTTCAAGTCTAGTCATTTGGGACATCTGCTCCGGTTGAGAGAGCATCGTTTATATGCTAAGCTAGAGAAATGTCAGTTTTTGCAGACCACCATAGAATTTTTAGGGCATGTCATTTCTCCAGGGAGTATAACCATGGACCTGGGCAAGGTTTCAGCACTAAAAACCTGGCAACCCCCAAGGAGAGTCAAGGATGTGCAGAGGTTGTTGGGGTTTGCAAACTACTATCGCACATTCATACCAGGGTTTGTCCAGTTGACCGTGCCTCTCACCCGATTTTTGCAAAAATGGGTCTCGTTTCAGTGGGGTGAGGAGGAGCAATGGACTTTTGTAGCTCTTAAGGATGCTTTCATGAAAGAGCCCTTGTTGCAGCATTCAGATCCGTGTCGGCCGTTTGTCATCGAGACTGACACCTCTGATGTTGCCATTGGTGCTTTACTTCTACAGGCCTGTCCCGAAGGTGGCACCTTGTTTCCGTGTGCCTACCACTCCAGAAAACTCACACCCTCAGAAAGAAACTACATGATCTGGGAAAAGGAACTTTTGGCAGTCAAGTCGACGTTCGAGATGTGGAGACATCAACTCAAGGGCGCCCGGCATCAGGTAGAGGTCAGGACCAATCATAAAAATTTGGAGTATCTGCAAACGGCCCGAAAGTTGAACCAATGACAGATACATTGGTCATTCTTTTTTGCAAGGTTCAACTTTCGGATCCGGTATACACCCAGCTTCCAGAATCCCAGAGCAGATGCTTTGTCTAGGAAAACAGAGTTTCTGCATCCAAAAGAGCCAGCCCTGTTACAGACAATCTTTCCAGCAGAAGCGCTGGCTGCTACCCAGGACCACGTCGACTTGTGGAGGCATATTCGTGAGATGCAGTGGGGGGATGGGTTTGTGGCACAACGGGTGAGAGAGATGGTGCCCAATTCTCCCTGAACATTTGCTGAGGGACTGCTCTGGTACTGGGGGCAGTTGTATGTCCCAGTAGGGCCGCTTCATGGATTGATTCTGTCCCAATGCCATGACAATCCTGCGGCAAGTCATTTTGGCTTGTTTAAAACCTTGGACTTAGTGACATTTTGGTGGCCGCGAATCCAAGATGACATTCACTCATATGTTGCCACATGTGAACGTTGTCGTGCAGCCATGTCAGCCACAGGGGCTCCACCAGGATTTTTACAGCCATTGCCAACACCCACAAGGCCGTGGGGAGCTGTGTCCATGGACTTTGTCACACACTTGCCCCCCTTGGCGCGGTTCATCACAGTCATGGTATTGATGGACATGTTGACAAAAATGGTCCATTTCATCCCCTGTCGCCAGGTACCCACATCCCATGACACCGCTAAATTGTTTTTGCAACGTGTCTTCTGGATCCATGGATTTCCAGATCGAGTTTTGTCAGACCGAGGAACTCAGTTCATGGCATGGTTCTGGAAAGAGCTTATGTCTGCTTTACAGGTCCAAGTGTGTCTTGCTTCGACCCAGCACCCTCAGACTGATGGGGGAACAGAAAAAACCATTGGAATTTTGGAACAATACCTGTGGTGCTTTGTGTCAGACTGGCAGGCTGATTGGTCACATTTCCTCCCAGTACTGGAGTTTGCATTTATTAACTCCTGGCATGCCTCCATAAGACTCATGCCATTTTATGCAAATTATGGCTTCCATCCCCGGTTTTTCCCATTCACCCTGTTAGATTCCCCAGTCCCCACAGCAGAGGACTTCTTATCGGAACTGCAAGCAGTTCATGAGATGGTGAAGCGGCATTTGATTAAGGCCAAAGAGGACTACAAACGGGTGGCAGACCGGTCCTGGCGAGATGTCCGCATGTTGGCTGTTGGTGACCAGGTGTGGTTATCCACCAAACACATTGCTTCGGAATTACCTCAACGTAAACTGGATCCACACTTCATGGGCCCTTTCCCGATTGAGAAGGTCATCAATCCAGTGGCCTATCAGCTTACGTTGCCTGCCAACCTGCGTGTTCACCCTGTTTTTCACCGTTCCCTTTTGGTACCTGTTTCTCCTGAGTGCCCACTTCGTCCCAGTGTCCCTTTGTTGCCTGCCCCCTGTGTTCGGGATCATCTACCCGAGGTCATGATCCATGCCATCCGGGACTCCCGTTGAGTGGACGATAATTTTCAATATCTTGTGCAATGGGTGGAGGATGAGCCTGATGCTTGTTCGTGGGTAGAGGCTGCCCTGGTTGATGCTCCTGTCCTTGTCCAGGCGTTTCATGCACAATTGCCACAGAAACCTCGTCCCTTGTGCTGGAGCCAGGGGAGAGGCCTTCTGGGAGGGGATTGTGTTGTGGTTAGCTCTGGCCCAGCTCCTGCCCCAAGGAATGTGGAGGTGGATATGGAGGTGGATCAAATCCCGGATGAGGAGAGCTTTATTTACCACCGACCTGGCATTGAGTAGCAGCAGCCTGAGCCCAGGGCCAGAATTACACTCTTCACCAGTGCCTTGAGTTGAGCTCATGGAGCCGGAAGAAGGGATCGCTACTAAGCAGCGATCCCTCCTTCCTCTGGAATGGCTAGCTCCATGGCCCCCACCATATTTGCCTCTCCCCAGCAAGACCGGGATATTTTGACCCTCTGCCACCCCAGAGATAAGTGCCCCCTCCCCTCCTGCCTCTTCAGCGTCAGGTGTGCCAAGAATGTCATTCATATTATATTCTTTCACTTCATGCATATTATAATCCCACCCACCCACCCCATTCCATCTACCATCCCCCTCCCATCCACTCCCATTGACACCATTCCATTCATTCCAGAGGTTATAGACATCCATTGTTAGGTGATCCTAATAATTAATTTAAAATGCTAATTAATTAAAACATTAATAAAATAGTCCATTCACTCATAACATATATAAGTTAACCCCTTAAATTAGTTAAAAAAGAATTAATATGCATCCATCCCAATTATCTGTCAATTAAAATCCCCAGATAATTTAGCTAAAAACAGTAAGCATAAAAATTTGGCTATAAAATATATAAAATATACAAAAAATATATAGAATATATAAAATATACATAATAGGGAATCAATTTATAATTAATAGTTCTTGGTCATAAGTCAATTACAGACATTGTTCCTTTGAATTTCTTTTTCTCCTTCCTTTTCTTCTGAATTCTTATATTCATCTCTCCCATATCAAAGAGTGTAAAGCAAATGTTTCAAGTGATATTAAATAATTAAGATTCTTAACTCCTTGCATCATTCCAATTGCCCTCTCTTGTACCTTCCCACTTTCAGTAATGTCTTTTTCATATTAATGTGATCTGTATCATGCTCTGTATTCAGAGTATGGCCTCGTAATCAGCCTCTTCTGGAGCAAAAAAGTAATTTCCATTGACCTTTGTGCCTGAGCTCTATTTGCACAACTAACCATTTCATTTGTTAGGTGGTTTAGAATTTTATCTACAACTACAAATAGATGCCATATGTTTGGCCACCACTCCTGCTCTTTCTAATAGTCTGGCTGTGAATGCTGTGCTTACGCAGGGAAAATAATGCAGGGTTGCTTCGTGGGAAACTTAAGATGTGCAGAAGGATAAACTTTGCTCTTTGATTGAAAGGAAAGGAGGAAGGAAGGAAGGAAGGAAGGAAGGAAGGAAGGAAGGAAGGAAGGAAGGAAGGAAGGAAGGAAGGAGATGAATGGTTGAATGGCTGGTGAGAACTGAGAATGGAATGGAATAACTGGAAGTTTGAGCAACAGCTGCACTTCCTTGGGCAACATCTTTATTGTCAGTCCCACTTGTTGGAAACAATAACAAATAAAACAATGGGTGCTCAAAAATACATATAATATAGTTGCACATGTTCAGTACTAAAATGTGAATATGCCCTTTCTTTTGTCAATTGTGGAGAATAATTTTCTTCTAAAAATAATCTTTTATTGAGTTGTAATACTAAACTTGGGCCATAAAAGTATCTATATTTTGTTTATTCACTCACCCTTTAAATACTTTGTTTCAGATCAAGCCTAGAGGAAAGTTTTAAATGTATATAACTCTTTTTTGTTCCTAGAAATAAAGGAGGATATAGAGCCAAAACAAAAACCTGACAAATAAATATACATACCTCTTAAAAACAAATCCCAGTGAATTTAGTAGGACCAGCATCTTGGTATATATCAATATCACTGATATTTTTTAATGTAAAGAGACAATACATTTAAGTCACATGAACAGTGTTAAATACAGAACATTGAAGCTGTGATATATACTTCCATTCATGTAAAGTGAACTGATTGTTCACAAATATAGAGTGGTATTACAAATTTTCTAAATATATTTTTCATATTTATGTCAGCTACATTCTTTGCTATTTTCAAACCAAAAATTCAAAATAATCTTAGTTTTTTATTTGAAAATGGTGATATATTCCAATGCTAACCCATTTGCTATTGGAAAGTTTTTTCATATTATGGTGGGAAATATAGTCTGCTTTCTGTAATATCTGCAAAAAACCCTTTATTAGCTGTGGTCAGGGTTTTTTGTTTTTTGTTTTGGTCCAAATCTATAACTTTCATAATTGCTTGCTAACAAATCATTTGAGCATTCTGTCTGATCTGGGAATTATGGTATTGCTATCCAATCCATCTGGAAATACTAGTTCAAGAGTGATGCTGGAAAGATAGATCCCAATCCTTACATACAACATTCACTTTTTATTAATTTGTTTATTTTTAAGTTAATATGACTGTCCACATTAAATACATTATTCTATATCCCAACACAATTTGCTGCTGAAGCCCAGCAAAAAAGTAGACTTTTCAGCATTAATATGATAAACTGTAAGGGATTTCTATAGAATATAATAAGTAGACAAGTAGACTGACCCACCTCTGTCGTCAGGCATGGGGGAATTGAGATATTCCCTTCTTCCTAGGCTTACAAAATTTATGCATGGTATGTTTGTATGTATGACTGGTTTCTTAAATTGGGTTTTAATATTAGATTTGTTTATATTGTTTTTTACTGCTGTTAGCTGCCCCGAGTCTATGGAGAGAGGCTGCATACAGATCTAATTAATAAATAATAAATAAATATAGTATAGTATAGTATAGTATAGTATAGTATAGTATTTTATATTGTATTGTATTGTATTGTATTGTATTGTGTTGTGTTGTGTTATGTTATGTTATGTTATGTTATGTTATATTGTATTGTATTGTATTGTATTGTATTATATTATATTATATTATATTATATTATATTATATTATATTATATTATATTATATTATATTATATTATATTATATTATATTATATTATATTATATTATATTATATTATATTATATTATATTATATTATATTATATTATATTATATTATATTATATTATATTATATTATATTATATTATATTATATTATATATTATTATATTATATTATATATTATTATATTATATTATATTATATTATATTATATTAATTCTATGGGATATTGATAAATTTTAAACTCCTGGTCTTCAACATTCTGTAGTAAAATATACTTATAAGAAAAGACAGTGTATTGTAAGATAATATAAGATAATGGATTGCAGTTATCTTTCAAACCACATTTGCTAGATCAACACAATTGTCCACAGAGTCATTCCATGTCCATGATGGCAAATGTAGTAAGCTAATATCAGGCTGAGTAGAGCAGAGCTGGACATCTTCTTTCATGAAGGAGCTCAGTCAAAAGATGTAAGCCTTTTCCTTGAAAATGCATCATTGTATTAAAGAATGTGCTATGACAGTAGCTGAAATGGCATTTGATAGGCTGGTCATCTGCACACCATCTAAAATAAGAAGAAATATATCCAAAAGATGACAAAGGTTTGTATAAAACCTTCACATAGCAGTTAGAAACCATTTTGGATGCTCAGATTGGTGCAATTGCATAAAAACTTTATGGGTATAACTGCACTTTTAAAAATAAATAGAACTGAAGTACAGATAATTACTGGACAATGGTTGCATATAAGTTGTAGATACCCTGATGTCCATTAATCCTGATGTATGAACTTTCTCTTATTTATTTATTTACTTGCTTGCTTCCTTATTTATATATTTGAGTTGAAAGGGACCTTTCAGGTCATCAAGTCCAACCCTCTGTTCAAGCAAGAAACTCTACACCTCCCCAGCCAGATGGTAGTCCAATCTTCTCTTGAATATGTCAAGAGTTGGGGCGTTCACAACCTCCACTGGCAGGCTGCTCCACTGGTTGATCGCTCTGACTGTCAGGAAGTTCTTCCTTATTTCCAGGTTGAATCTCTCCTTGGTCAGCTTCCAACCATTGTTCCTCGTCTGGCCCACTGGTGCCCTGGAAAATAGTGTGACACCCTCTTCTCCATGGCAATCCCTTAAGTATCTGTATACTGCTATCATGTCAATCCTGGCTCTTCTTTTCACTGGACTATCCATGCCAAGTTCCTGCAACCTGTCTTCGCATGTCTTGGTTTCTAGTCCCCTTCTAATTTTGGTTGCTCTTTTCTGTACTTTTTCCAGAATTTCTATGAAGTGTGGTGACCAGAACTGAATGCAATATTCCAGGTGAGGTCTGACTAGGGCATCAAAGAATGGTGTTAATACCTCCTTAGTCTTGGAGTGTATCCCCCTCTTGATGCAGTTTAAGATTTTATTGGCCTTTTTAGTCACTGCTGCACATTGCTGGCTCATATTTAGTTGGCTATCCACCAAAACCCAGAGATCTCTTTCACAGTCACTACTGCTAAGTCTGCTTTTTTTTTTACCTAGGTGAAGGATGTTGGACATCATTTTGTTAGTTTGGGCCCACAGTGATAATCTATATTGGTCCTTCTGTATTTTGAGTCTATCCTCTAGGGTATTGGCTACTAAAGCACATTGGCTATAAAATAAGACAGCAACAAGCTGTGATTCTTCTGATTGCATACTGGTTTCTTAATCTTATCAATCTGTCAGTCTCTATATATGACTTTCTGTCAAAATCCACTCGTTCTGGAATTGATTAGTCACCCTTAATGGGATATCTTCCAGATTATTCTTTGAGTATTACGATTCTCTGTGCTGAATGGAAGCAGCATTCACATAGGGTTTTCCTTATCCAATCACATTGAGGATTGAGCTTTCCCTTATTTACAATTTCTTCAACAGAATAGATTTAGATAAAGAACCAATTTAACAGCTCTATATTAGGCAAAGTATATGCAAAAGAAATGAATACAAATAATGGAAACAGTATAGGGGCATATTATCTGCTGCTACTGGTGCATTGCGCACGCAGCATGAGGATATACAGTGCATGTGTGCACAGCCCCAGTATGATTTTGCTTCTATGCATGCGCAGGAAGCAAAAATGCACCAAAATCTTGTGAGGACAGGTGCACGTGCATGAGATTTCAGCATACGCAGGAAGCAAAAGAGACCAAAAATTAAAGGAAAAAGATGGTGGCATCTCAAGGACTGGCACCGGAGCGGTCACGTGCATATTGTGCAATCTGGCAGCCACTATCAGTATGCAGCCAGTATGCAACTCACCACTGGAACAGTAGGATGGGGATGGTAGAAAAACTGGTGTGCTTATGCATATCCCCTTACAGACCTCTTAGGAATGGGGTGAGGTCCACAGTAGATAGTTTTAGGTTAAAGTTTTGGGGTTTAGGGTGATAGGTTTGGTGATTGCATTATTCTGCAATGACTTTGCCTTTTTTTCTGATCTGGAAAAAATACCCAACAAGTAGTTATCTTTTTTCCTACACTTATTGAAGTGTAGGGAAAATAACCAAAAGTTTCATATTTACTGAGCCAATGATTATATAACAAAGAACATATATCCTTTAAATATTTTGTTTATTAGTTAAATTAGGTATTATGTAAAGGTAAATCCTTTAATTTATCCCATCAGCATTTTGCTTTTCATTAAAAAAAAATATTTTCCATCAAATCCTTACTTTAAAAGAATGCAAAAGACATTTTCAGTATAGCACTAACTGATATTACATTTCTCAGAAATAGAAATAGCAATAGAAACTGAGTGTGTAGACTTGAATAATCTTGGGAGTATTTTCTCCCCATCACTTTAAACAACTGAAAACAAAGGTCACCATGTGATTTTTCTTATATTTGGCTCACAATACAAAAAGAGAGATAAATATGAGTGGTTAACTTCAATGGCAAATTGCAGGGAAGAAAACAATCATCTCTATGATGAGTATGAAAAATACAACAATCAAGTCTTTATGGCAGAATCAGCTACTTCTAGTGTCCTTCCCAGATGCAGATGCTAAGGAGGAGCAGGAATATTTTAGCACGGACATTTCATTCTTAATACCAATATCACTACCCATGAAAATAATGAATACACACCAGATGTGGGTCAGCAGATTTCTGTCAAACCTTAGAAATAGGAAGCCATATTTTCACATCTGTGAAATTGGCTTTCATAGAGCTGATTTATATCACAAAGTAGCCTAGCCTGTATTCCTTCTTTATAGTTTCACATTTTTTTCCATACTCCGTGTCATTTACATTGTGCTCCTAGTGTTGGTCCAGTGAAAGGGAGGGGAGGAATGAAGAACAGAGAAAGGAAAACAGTAACCCCCAAAAAGCTGGTGTAGCATTTTTCAGTGTCAGTAGTGATCCACGAATAGTATAAACCACAATCCAAGAAACAGTGACTGAGACTAGGACAAAACTTAAATTTTAATTCATTCCTGTGTAATTAACGTTTAGAATAGAACACTTATAAATGCTAACGTGAAATTTCTCTTGAATAAGAAATATATATTTTAAAGGACAAAAGTTCTGTGCCTCAGCAGGTAAATATTTACATACCTTAGGAAAGACACAAAAGTTCATGCCTTCAGAAATTATAAAAAGGTTGATGTACACATGGAAGAAAGAGCACAAATGTTGTGAAATGATTCCATGCAGAAGCTGGAGTTTTGAGGAACTTTATAAGGTCTTAAACTATATGCTTAAGTATCTTTCTTTCTTTCTTTTTTTTTAAATAAAATTTTTATTGATTTTTAAAGGTTTACATAAAACAAACATATAACAGTGCACAGTGCATGTGCCCATCACCTAACAACAACACACACCCCATCACCCCCACCACCCATACAAGAGGATTCAAATTTTTTTTAATTGTTTATCTATTATTCCTTGGCTCTATCTTGATCAAGTATTACTAAAAGAGTGATTGCAATTTATTTTTCATATTTACATCACAGATTCTACTTAACATATAATCTTTTACCTTATTCCATCGCACCATCAACTTCTCCAATTTGTTCTCATCGAAATTGTTTAATCTTATTTCCATGATTTCAAAATGTATGTGGTCCACCATATACCAGTACCAATTTTGTAATGTCCATTTTGTAGAATCTTTCCAACCTAATACCATCACCGCTTGGGCACTTTCCAATGCTGCGGCTTTAATTTCCTTGAATTCTCCTAATTCCCTATATTTAATTAAAATTGCTATTTCTTTTGTAATAATGCAGTTAATGTTTAACATTTTATTAATTTCGTTCTGCACTACATTCCAGAATTTCTGAATTTCTGCACACTCCCAGAGCATATGCATAAAAATTCCCTTTTCCTGGCACCCATGCCAACATTTACCCTTCTCTTTCCTCTGGAAGTGTGCAATTTGTACTGGTGTATAGTACCATTTATGTAAAATTTTCCTTCTCATCTCTCTAACTCTCGTATTTTTAATCTTATATATATTTTCTATTATTTCTTTCATTTCCCTTTCATCTATTTGTAAATCATCTTGCAGCATCTTGTCAAACTTTTTGTTACTTCCTCTTCTATCTGCAATAGTATTCTGTATATATTACCGGCTTGTGCTTTACTCTCATTTATCTTTTCTCTTATTATTTTTTCTAAGCAATTTTCTTCTCGTAAGAAAGCTTCTTTATTCTCACTTTTATTTAAATATGTGCTTATTGCATTAATCTGCAACCATTTCTGTTTACCAATCCACCATTCCAATCGAGTTCTACTGACTCTTCCATCTTTCTCATATAATTGTTCGATTCTCGTTATCCCTTTACTATTTAATACTTTGATAATTCTACTTAAGTTAACATCATCCCCTATATTCAATACATATAGCGTTGATAGCCTGGATACCCTTATTCCACTTTTCCTCTGCCATTTAAGCCATATTTCTAAACATGCTTTAAAAGGATCACTTAAGTTACTAGTTTCTGTTCTACTCCAATTTTTAAATAATAATTCTTTATTATTTATGTTATTAATTTCCTTTTCTAACTCTACCCATTTCTCCCCCCCCCCATAACTGTAGCTCCATTAACCTTTCCATTTGAAATGCATTTCTATATAATACTAGGCACGGGCTGCCCCAACCCCCTCTTTCTCTTGTGCAAACTGCCAATGCTTCCTTATTCTAGGTTTTTTGTCTCCTTCAATCCAAAAATTTAATCTGTTGTCCCATTCTCTTAGTTTTGCCTCAGGAAAACTACCCGGTAGAACCTGAAACAAATACATCATTTTTGGTATTATCATCATCTTAAGGGCCCTAATCTTAGCAATTCTTCCTAACTTTTTACCCTTCCAATTTTTTATCTGCTTCTGGATTTTTTTCCATATTAGGTTATAATTGGCCGTCACTATTTTTATTGGATTCTTGAACAACCAAATTCCCAAATATTTCATTTTTTTACAACCTAATTTCAATCCTGATATTTTTTGAATCTAGATTTGCTCTTTAGGGCCAGTATTTAAACATATTATCTCTGATTTCTCTATATTAACCTTAAGTCCAGATTGATCTTTAAATTCCTGGAGCAATATCATTATTCTTTTCATCATTTCAATTGGGGTTTCAGACATCACTATAGCGTCATCTGCAAACAAATTTAATTTCAATTCAAATTTCCCTATTTGATAACCTCTCCATTCCTTATCGTTTCTAATTTTGTTTGCTAAGGTCTCAATTGCTAATGCAAATATCATTGGTGATAGTGGGCGACCCTGCTTAGTTCCATTCTGAATTTTAATCGTTTCTGTTCTGTTACCATTTACTCTGATTTGAGCTATATTATCCTTATATATTGTTTCTATGGTTCTGCAAAATGAATCTCCCATATTTAAATCTTTACATAGTTGAAATAGGTAATCATGGTTAACTTTATCAAAAGCTTTATAGACATCTAATTTTAGAATACTTAGTTTGCTTTTGGTATTGGTAGCATGGTGTAAAACATTGACCACATTCCTTATTGGTTCATAAATCTTCCTTCCTTTAACAAATCCATATTGATCTTCTCCAATTACTTTTGGTAAAATATTCTCCACCCTGTTTGCCAATATTTTCATAAATATTTTATAATCCTGATTTAATAAGCTGATGGGGCGATAAGAACTCGGGTCAGTTAAATCACGATCTGGTTTTGGGATAGTTATAATTTCTGACATTTTCCATGTCTGTGGAGTTTCAAAAGTCTCCATTACATTGTTAAACAATTTTTCCATATGCGGTAATAATTCATTCATATACATTTTATAATATTCAGCAGTAAAACCGTCTGGACCTGGGGCTTTAGCAGTTTTCAACCCTTTAATAACTCTAGATATCTCATCATTTGTAATTTTTGCATTTAGCATTTGTCTATCCTCTTCCTTTAATTTCTTTTTAACCTCTGTGGTTTGCGAAATAACATACTCTTTTTTGTATAAGTTCCCATAAAAATCTCCCATTATTTTTTCCATTTCTACATTACTACGTTTAATTACACCATCCTTATCTTTTAAAGCAGAGATGTGGGATTTCTCTTTTCTTTTTTTCAGATAAGTTGAAATCGCCTGCTAAAATCACTATACCTTCCGCAAAATTATCTAGTTTCCGTTTTACATTTATTATAAATTGTTTTGCATTTACATTAGGAGCATAAATTACCGCTAAGGTTACTAACTTGTTTTTTATTTTCCCCTTAATAAATAACATTCTGCCATCTTTGTCCCTTTTAATATTAATTAATTGAAAGTACACTCTTCGGTTAAACAAGTTGGTGACTCCTTTTGATTTAGTTGTCCCTGTCGACTCATAAACTTGTT
The DNA here is from genome assembly GCF_031021105.1 of Erythrolamprus reginae. Classification (NCBI taxonomy): domain Eukaryota; kingdom Metazoa; phylum Chordata; class Lepidosauria; order Squamata; family Dipsadidae; genus Erythrolamprus; species Erythrolamprus reginae. Next base: position 49,881,578 of record NC_091963.1, read on the forward strand.
GCCACTCACTATTTGTAACTAATCTATCTGTTTTTTCCCTTCCTTTATGGGTTTCTGATAAAAGTAAAACATCAACTTTACTGTCCCTAGCCAGCTTCATAATTCTAAAACGTTTTTTCTGTGATGAAAGACCATTTACATTCAACGATAATAACCCTATATCACCCATTTACATAATTTTAAATACATTTCCCCCTCCTGCAAAACAGAGCCTACCGGAAAAATGTTTTTTAGTTACCATGAATCCCCACCCTAGTGCCTCTTCCCTAACCCCCCCCCCTGGGGGAGGCAATGAAAAAAACTTTCATTACCGAGAGGCACCCCTGGATCTGCGTTCCACCAGAAAGCCCCCCCCTTTCTCCCCATTTTACAGCATATCAAAAGATTCCCCCCTCCTTCCCTCGTCTCCCCTTATTAATTAGCGAAAAAAGCAAAAAAAAAAAAGTACACAAGAAAGAGATTAGTTAGTTGAAAATCATAGTACCATATTAGCAAGTCAGCTCAGTTCAGTTTATTATTTTTTCTTCTGGCGGGTGACCCTTGGCTCGTCCCTCTTCTCTTTCTCCTGGAGAGAATCCAGTTCCTTCTGGAGTGCTGCGATCTTCTCCGCCTTGCTTTTTTTCTGCTACACGGATCGGTTGGAGCATAAACAACTCTCCCTCTGCTGCTTCTGGCCGGTCTTTCGATGTCTGTGCCTGGGACGCTCCATCCGGATTTAACCCCAACTGATAAAGCAAATTTCTTCCCTCTTCCAACGATCTCGCCTGGAAAGCCTTGGAATCTTTAAAAACAAATATTGTAGCTGGATAACGCCATGAAAACCTAATTCCATTTTCATAAAGTTGGGAGGTCACTTCTCTCAACTGGTTTCTCATCTTGAGGGTTTCAGCAGACAGATCTTTTAAAACACGTATTGGAATAGCTTTGTAGCGTAAGTTTAGAATCTGCTTCAATTCTTTGAATATTTCTGCCGCTCTCCTTTCTGAGGCAAACCTTACAATAATGTCTTTTGAATCCCCTTGGTTCCGAGATCCAAAAGCCCAATGCGCTCTTTCAAATTCTTGTAGGTCACATTTAACCTTGTTTTCATTGAACCACTGAAGGATTTCTTGAATAAGATGTTTACTCTCCGCAAAGTCTTTGGGAAAACCCCTCAGACGAAGATTAGACCTCCGTTGTCTGTCCTCCAAGTTAATGATGCGGAGTTCCTGGCGAGACTTCCCCACCTCCAGTTTCCCAATTCTTTGATCTTGTGTTTTGGATTGTTCTTTCAAGTCTGTCATTCCAGCACCAATGATCGATAATTCCTTTTTCATATCTTGGAGCAGCTGTCCCATGTCAGCAAATGCTTTAAGCAACGAATCCATCTTTCCTTCCAACTCCGAAGTAGACGCCATCTTTCCTTTGTTCTCGCTTCTCCACTTACACACGTTAAAAACTATTACTTGCTTCAACTTTTAACTCCTTCTCATAAAGTTTTCAACAGCTTGTTCAATTCGCTTCCTCTCAGTCCACTTTCACCAAGCTAGAGAGGGTTGTCGAGGGTTAACTTTTACTTTTCCTTCTTCACATGAGGGAGCTTTCTCTCGGTGCGTCTATCTAGAGCGACGCATGCGCAGATCACCGCTTAAGTATCTTTCTCTGAAAGAAAAAAAGTATAAAGTATCCCTTATTTGTTTTCATATTTGTTATATTTCACATTTTTAAAAATATCACAGGATTTCAGTGAAATGGATAGAATTTGCTAAATAATTATCCATTAGTCTTCGGAGTCTTCAGAGAGAGGCAGCATACAAATCTAATAAATTATTATTATTATTATTAATTAATTATTACAAGCAAATTACAAGCAAACAGAGTTGACTTTTATCAGCGATGCTGAGCGATGGGAGAAATCAACATGGAGTGTGAGTACCAGTTTAAAGGTTAAAGTGCAATAGTGGAAACTGGTGACTAACAGTCCTAGTCCAAAGGCAAAAAAAATGGATGAATGATTTTGGGCCAACTTACTTCACTGGTTGTTGTGTGGAAAATAGCAGGCAAAAAACCACTCTGACTTGTACACACTACAAAATAAAGAAAAGGCATGAATCTAATTAAAATAATTTTTAAAAATACCCAGACTCAAAAACAAACATCTGATTATAGGGATATTGTAAAAACACATCACACATTTGGAAATTTCTTCCTGAAAATATTTGAAATAATTCAAATATTATATTCTGCTTTTCCTTCAAAGAGGGATTTTTATTTATATCACAGCAATTCTGGAAAGTAGATGTAAGTGAATCAAAAAGACAATTCTAACTATCTCATTTCTTTCATGGCTGGTTGGGTTGATAAATTTGGCATTGTTTTTTTAGCTATTACACAATAGGAGAGATAGAACAAAATATATATTTTAAAATAAATCATTGTGACCTCTATACAGTCATGTGATCCTAGTTTCAAATTTTCTGCATGTTTAGAGAAATATCCTTTGTATGTTTTGGCATTCATTAGAGTGGTGATTCTAAATCTCTTCTTTTTACAGTAAACTATACTGTTGTCATATTTCATATGGTTAAACTGTATTTCTTTTACAGTTTTTTACTTTCAATATATTTCCTTATTAATATCAGTATTTCAATATCTACATTTTATATATTGCAGTCAACATGCAAACATTAAGATATTATTATTATCCATTCCCTAATTCTCTATCTCTATCAATATTTTTACACTGTACAAATTTCTCCTGTTTCCTCTACTCAGCTTGTTTTCTTTCTTTTCTCTATCCAGCTATAGAACATATTCCAGGTTTCATAAAATTCAGTGTCTTCTTTGTTGTTCAATGTATATGTTAATTTGTCCAGTTCCACACATTCTAATATTTTTTTAATAATAGTCCCATCGCTCGGTATTTTGTTCTGTTTCCAATATTGTGCCATTACTATTCTTGTTGCTATAAGAATTTATTGAGTAATGTACCTATATTTTTTCCCTAAGTCATCATCAAATATTCCTAGTAAAAGGGTTTCTGGTTTCATATTAATCTTTTGTGGTATTATTTCTTCTAACTATTTATGTATTTTGATCCACAGTTTTTTGGGTTTTAGGGCATGCCCACCACATATGATAGTAGGTTCCCTCAATCAGACTTTTGAGTGCATGGCAATAATGCTAAGCATTTTATTTTAGTGTTCAAAAAATATAAGACAGGATCTTATTTTCAGGGAAACACTGTACTGTGAGTATCAACTTCCAACTCAAATTCAACAAAGCATTCATTGCTTCCCCCATTTCGTCTTCTTCTCATAGTCTAAAAATGTACTTCAACATCTCTGAAATAAATAACAGAAGGAATAAGAATTACCTGACCTTGAGAAAGAGATCTAACAGGACTCATGTTAAAGGCCCTTTAACAAAATAGAGGCAAAAATGAATATTGTAGCAATAGCACTTAGACTTATATACCACTAGAAACATAGAAGATTGATGGCAGAAAAAGACCTCGTGGTCCATCTAGTCTGCCCTTATACTATTTCCTAAGATAAAATACAGGAAATAGTATAAGGGCAGACTAGATGGACCATGAGGTCTTTTTCTGCTGTCAGTCTTCTATGTTTCTATGTTTCTTCCAATATAAGAACATAAAAGGCAATAATACCGCTATTTTATCTACTTAAATTTTTAGAGAGAGAAAATATTCACATTCAGAATAAAAAGCATAGCTGGGGAACAAAAGTTGTGGAAACAGAATGATATAACAAAAACAATAACCAGACTAATATATTGGTATGTTACTTCCTCTTAATATTTTCTATGCATTCCGTCCCTATCCTACTGTCCTATTGCCTAGTTTACTTATTCCTACCTTACTAATGTTTATGTTTATACCAATATCTACTACCTTGTGCATGCTTGACAAAATAAATACATAAATAAAGTAAATAAATTAACAATGCTGGATAATGTATCCTTTTTGCTACTGATAGTTATACAGGACCATCTTAAACCTAGAAATGATGTGTGTCTGGTGACATTAGGGAGGAAAAACCATCCTCAGAATTGCTTTGTTATGAGAAACAGAAATTGGACTGGAAAACAATATATCTTTCTGCCTGTTATGGACTCCAGTACTGGCATGCTATTTTGTTGGTTGCACAGCTTGAGAAAGAGCACATTTGGATCCTATTTGTTGCAGTGGCTGCAGCAGGGTGGGATTGTAGTTAAATCATTATAGGGTTACAGATGTGCTGCTTCCGTATGACCGACAACTGAGAATGGCACTGATAAAGAGATATAAATAGAAAGGAGTAATGGATATTTTTCTTTTCTCTTTCTCAGAAATATAACAGAGGTAAGAGGAAAATAATGTGTGCACCATTTTATTCAGATGAGTGTTCTCTCTTTCTTTTTCTCTCTCTCTCTCTTTCTCATTTTAAGCACTGTGTCAGATTTCCCATTAATGCAAAGTTCAGATAAAGCTGATGAAAAGCAGCTGCCATCTTGATAGTTGCCATGGCAGATGGCATCAGCCTTTATGCTTTTATCAGCTTTAGGATCAGAGCACACTCTGTGTTCCAAACTGAGATAAAAATCATTGAAGCTATACCTGGAAGAGACAGATCATCATGGCAGTTCCTGAACAGTTCTGCATCTTTTCTGTACAGACTGGATGAAAAACTGTCATGTTGTTCATTAGTTCAATTAGGCTGATGATATTTGGGAAGCTTCTTTCTCTAGAAAGAGTTGCCTCTTGCCCACTTTCTCCATTTTTGTTTTGGTAAAAAACAATACTGTATAGCAAATAGTGGTTGGAGTGGGTGGAGTATAGGTTGTAAGTCTTATCTCATTAGAGGTAATATTTGACTTACAATAGTTTGTTTAGCAAATAATCAAAGTCACAACAGCACTGAAAAAAGTTTGTGACCATTTTTACACTTAAAGCCATTGTAGCATTCCTATGGTCACATGATCAAAATTCAGATGCTTGACGATTGATTTATGATGATTGCAGTGTCCCAAGATCATATGATCGGTTATGCTATCTTCTAATAAGCAAAATCAATGGAAAGCCAAATTAACTTAACAAACAGGATACTAATTTAACAATTATGGCAAGGGATGTCATAAACTGGTGCAAAACTCACTTGAGAAATTTTCACTTAGCAACATAAACTTTGGGTTCAGTTGTGGTCATAAGCCTAGCACTACCTATATTGTTCTTTTATAATAAGTTTGGGAAACTTTCCTGAGAATATTTCTCCACTTCTTAGTAACCTTGCAAATAGCTCAACATTTAAAAAGAAAGGCACAACTGCATGTTTCTTTCAAACTACAGTCCCTGGTACAATCAGTACTACTTTCTTACTTGGTTTAATTAGCCAAGGAAGCATTCAATCCATTGGAGCTTCCAGTTGCAATTCTTGATACCATGAAACATTCTTTTCTTTGGCATTGCCTGAAAAAAATTAGGAATAGCAGCCATTGATTAAAGTATTTGTAACCCTATTTTACAGGTGGATTTTAAATGGATAGTTCTTTCTCAAATAGGATGAAGCCCATGGTGTCTTTTAGATATAAATTCTATTTTTCATCTATGTATATGTAAGCTCTGAAAAAGAGTCTTAGGAGACCTAGAACAATCACTGTATGGTATCTTTTCTCTATTTTGTCTTCAGGTAGGGGTATTGCTCTTATAAATGTGTTCCAATAGTTACCTATGATAGGAGGAGAGATCGTAAATTGAAGCTGAATTTAGAAAAGATGTTATTAAAGATTACAGCAGACCTGTCTTGCATTACATCCCCTTAGGGGAATCAATTAAGCAGTTTGGGCAGTTTTTGGATCCAAATTTCTCTTTCTCTTTCTGGTTCAATGGACAAGAAGAAAATGACTGCACAAAAGTAATAGGTATGGTAGTAAACTTCAGGTAACATGCTCCAAACTACAATAGAATAGAATTCAGCGGCCAAGTTGGTTTCTAGAATAAATCACAAGAGCCACATTACACCTATGCTGAAAGCAATGAACTGGTTGCCAATTAGTTGAAATAAAAATGGCTAGTTATTAATTTTACGGTGTGTTATGACTTGGGTGCATGCAATTTGAAACTACCTTTTTAAATATGTTTCTCACTCACTGAGCTTCATCTACTATTGCCATGGACTATTTTATGTTGATTTGTGATTAAGCCTGACATCCATCTATTTTTTAAAATAAATACACTCCATCTGGGTTGAAAGAAATAGCTGTTTTTATTCATTCTGAAAATTACACTGGAAATACATTTTAATATTTTAATTATTCATTTTAGTTTTAAGTAATAAATTTAATTTTAAATATTGATTTTACTGCTTCAAACCCATATTAGTCAGTAATCTAAAGAGTATAACAAAGCAGATTTTTCAGGTTAAGGAGAATGTCTATATAGGAATTATATTATGTTATTTCCTCTGGGATTTATTGGAAAAATAATACAACTGCATTCCATAGACAAAGAAAAAATCCTAAATCTTAAAAAAGATTGGAAAAGGAATGATTAATTTACTTCTAGGAAAATGGCCATTGTTTTTAATATGTGCTGTTTTATGGTTTTATATATATATTCGTAGATTTTGATTTTCACGGGTACAAGTATGATGGTCTTGGTATATTCGGGTTTCTTCAGGTTTCATAGTGATTTGTGCTTTTACAAAACTTTGTTTTGCTTAAAGTATAAAATAAAGAATAGACAAAGGCTTTCATGGTTTCACCAGAATTGCAGGACTGATTTTTCAAAATTCTCATAGAGCAGTGCAGTATATCATTCATTGTCCATGAGAAAGCAAAAATCATGTAAATCACATGAAGATGGGAATTATGGATGGGAGCCTCATTTAAATATCAGTGGTCTAAGGTATATAATTTTACAATTGTGGGGGGGGGGGGTTTGCGGAAAAGGAGAAAGATGAATATCTTCTTCTTGAAGTTATAATCTGAAAGCCCAATCCAAAACTGTTGCCATCTTTTGCCTATTTCCATGGGGTTCTGAACATCCCTAAATATATGTCAAGAGACAACAGGTGGATACAACAAATGTGATGGGAAAACAGCAAGTTAACACTGAGATGATTTTGATTAGCATAATAAGCAGCAATCACAGCACACCAGCTGCCTAGCCATTGTCAAGTGTTTTGTAGACATTGTGGAAAAGGTGACTTTTAAGCAGACTTCTGAAGAAGGAGTATGGCTTTAAAATTTTTGACCAAATTTCCCTCCATAAAAAAGGACAGTTGAGAATGTAGCCAAATATACTGGAAAGTACAAAACAGACAAAGGGCAGAATTAAACAAGAATTGTCAAAGCATATTCAGGTTTCAAAGGAAAGTAAAGAGAACACATTTTCAAAAAATGCTGATAGATAATTTAGATCTAATTAGACCCTTAAAAGATGAGCATTTTAGGGGTAGATGGGATTTGGTAAACTCTTCAGTCAGATACAGATTTTCTTGAGTGGTATTTCCATTTTCAATAATATTGTCAAAAAAGACATCAGCAGATATTTTGCCAAATGCTTAATCATTGATAGTTTACAGTTGTGAAAGTTGGCATAGGGGAATCTATCTACATGGGATCATGTTGGGATCATGGCACTGCCTTTGAAATCTAATTTGAATTTCTTGAGTATACATTAATGCAACCAAACTCAGTACCAACAGACATATCTTGGGTTGCAAACTGAAAATCACTGCTACCATCCTCATTCACTCTTTTTGTCCTTTTAGATATTTTAAGTGTGAAGTCCATCATTGTAATTGCCCATACTGGTACCCCTTTCCCTCCAAATGAGACATTCCCTGATAATAAGACAATCAGGCTTTTGAGTGCATGGCAATAAGGCTAAGCACTTATTTTAGTGTTCCAAAAAATATAAGACAGGATCTTATTTTCAGGGAAACACAGTACTGTGAGTATCAACTTCCAACTCAAATTCAACAAAGCATTCATTGCTTCCCCCATTTCTTCTTCTCATAGTGTAAAACATCTCTGAAATAAATAACAGGAGGAAGAAGAATTACCTGAGCTCGAGAAAGAGATCTAACAGGACTCATGTTAAAGGCCCTTTCCAAAATAGAGGCAAAAATGAATATTGTAGCAATAGCACTTAGACTTATATACCACTTTTCAGTAGAAACATAGAAGATTGATGGCAGAAAAAGACCTCGTGGTCCATCTAGTCTGCCCTTATACTATTTCCTAAGATAAAATACAGGAAATAGTATAAGGGAAGACTAGATGGACCATGAGGTCTTTTTCTGCTGTCAATCTTCTATGTTTCTATGTTTCTTCCAATAGATGACCGCACCATTAATCCAAAAAGGAAAAAAAATGGCTTAATTCCGATTTTAAAATGTTTAGCCAAATGGGAAATGAAGGATTCTGAAATTTAAACAACTAAAGTTCTTTTAAATCAAATCTTAATCTAGGCATCCAAAAGCTGCCACCTGGATCTTAGCTGTTGCTTTCTAATCCAGTCAATAGAAATTGAACAGTTCCAGAACTAATTAGCTTCCTTTTGCAGCTTCCTTGTATCTCTTTCCTCTTATTCAAAAAGCAGTTCTATTTGGCAAATCATTCATCACAACTCACGATTTTCATCCCCTAACCTCCTGCACAACTCTTTAAAATTTCTTTCTTCTTTTCAGATGACTTCCAACATAGTAACAACTCTCTTTCTGATATGTAGTTGAGCCATGGCTATGGCAACCGAAGCCACTTTGCACCACCACCGGTGGAGGCTCCAGGCAGGCTATCCATGGGGTATGCTGATCCCAAAATGTATCCTCTGCCAAGTCCTCTTCTTCATCTCCCCTTCAGGGAGGCTTTGGGCCGACTGCCTGTTTGGGCCAGGCAGCCGAAGCAGCTGTGTTTCTGGTAGAATGAGCTGTGATACCCTGAGGACGAGGGGACGAGGAAAGATCATATGCCTTTGCGATGACAGCTCTGATCCACCTACCTATGGTGGGTGTGGAGGCCCAAGGACAGTACCTTGAATAATTTTAAGTGTTTGTGCAAATCTGTTCAATAAATTACTTTTTTTAAAAAAATCATTACTTTTGGAATGCACCCTGTAGATTACTGCAAATTGTGTCTTCCCAATGAACATGAAAGCAAATACAGTATTTTTCGGTGTATAAGATACACCGGTGTATTGGACGCACCTAGATTTTAGAGGAGGAAAACAAGGAAAAAAGTATTCTAAACCAAATGGTGCAGTATTAAATAGTAATAGTAAAATAGAATGGAATGGAATGGAATGGAATGGAATGGAATAGAATAGAATAGAATAGAATTATTTATTGGCCAAGTGTGATTGGACACACAAGGAATTTGTCTTGGTGCAGATGCTCTCACTGTACATAAAAGAAAATACAGATTTGTTAAGAATCATATAGTACAACACTTAATAATTGTCATAGGTATCAAATAAGAAATGAAGAAACTATCAATATTAATAAAAATCTTAGGATATGTTGTGTTCGGGCCTGGGCCAACTGTTGCCCCCACATATGTGAGAGATGTGTCACAAAGTGATTGTGAAAGCCTGGCTGACAGCCAGGAAAATGTGGCAGACAGCCCAGAGGATGAGGCAGATGGTTCAGAGGAGTTGGCAAACACCCCACAGGAACTGGAAGACAAAATGCCCAGGGCATTTAGCAGGCAGCCCATTGGATAGCCTCTCTTCTTTGGATTTGGATGCTGAACAGATAATTAATATGCATAGCCGTAGAGCAATGAAACGCAGGGCTCAATTAAGGGATTATCAACGATTATTATGGGGTCACCATTGTTTGGGTGTGGTCCACAGAATGAGGGCTGGGTGTGGTTCCCATAATGAGGACTACAGTTACAAAAGGGAACAGAGGCAGAGGCAAATCGTGGATGTTTATCTGTGTGGTTTGTGTGGCTTTGTGGTTCCTGCTTTGAAGCCTCTGCTCTGTGCCTTTGGATTTGAACTCAGCATTGTCAGGCAAGTGGGAGTTGAAAACTCTGGGACTAGCTGCTGCTCTCATGTCTTGAGAATTCAGAGAAATCCTGGAACGTTTCTGCTACGTGACTTTTGTATTTGTTTGCTTTTTCATGAACTTTGTATCTAGCTGAATTTTTGCCTCGATCTGTGTTTTACTCCTGAAAATAAGGACAGTTTTCTTTAGCCTTTTCTTTTATGTTTAATGCAAGTTTGCTGATTAGCAATGCATGTGTGTGTTTGACCTTCTTTCCTGGACCATTAATTATCGCCTGAGCCCGGTCAGGCAGAACAGGATACAAGCAACAAGTTACAGTCACGCAGTCCTAAGTGGAAGGAAAAGGGTGATAGGCATGATGAGAAAAAAAACTAGTAGTAATAGTAGTGCAGACTTAGTAAAAGGTTTGACAGTGTTGAGGGAATTATTTGTTTAGTAGAGTGATGGCGTTCAGGAAAAACCTGTTCTTGTGTCTAGTTGTCTTGGTGTACAGTAACCTCTCCAGCCATGAGGTGGTGGTTTGTGGCTCCTGGTGTTTTCTGTGGGAAATGTCTCCCTTCCTTCTTTCCTTCCTCCCTTCTTCCCTCCCTTCCTCCTCCCTTCATTCTCTTCTTTCCCTCCCTCTCTCTTTCCCTTTTCTTTCTTTCTCTCCACTTCTCTCTCTCATTTGTTTCCTTCTTCTCCCTCTCTCATTCTTTCTCTCTCAATCTTTCCCTCATTTCTCTCTCACTCTGTCCATTTCATTTATGTTTTTCTCTTCCCTCTCCCTTCTTTTCTTTCTCATCCCTTATCTCTCTCATTTGTTTGTTCTTCCTCACCACCATTCTTTCCCTCTATCAGTTTCTCATTTTTCTCTTTCTCCCTTTCTCTCACATTCCCTCCCTCTCTCACTTCCCTCCCCCTCTCTTTACCTCTGTCTCTTTCTCTCTGGGGATGAGCCAGCAGCCTACCCCACTTCTTTTTAGCTTGTCCTCTGGGGATGAGTGGGGTGTGTGGCATCCAGCCAGCGGAGGAGCCCGCGGGGCAGCTTCGATAATCTGGTAGATGGGGCTTGGCTTCATCAGCCCCACCCTAATTTCCCACCTTCAGAGGCGCCTTTGGGAGGGTGCAGCAGTTGGCAAAGGTGCTCTGAGCAGAGGGAGTCAGCTGCAGAATTCCCAAGGTGAGGAAGTTTTGCATTGAGGTACCTTCACCCTCACCTCAATGCATCCAGCCAGCGGAGGAGCCACTGTGGCGGCTTCCATCATCCAACGGGATGGGGCTTGACTCTATCAGTCCCCACCCCATTCTCCTGCCTTTGGGGGTTCCTTTGGGAGGACACAGCGGTTGGCGAAGAAAGCTACCTTAGCTTGGGAATTATACAGCTGGCCCCCTCTTCTTGGAGTGCCTTCGCCGACTGCTGCGCCCTCCCAAAGGTGCTCCTGAAGGCAGGAGATTGGGGTGGGGACTGATGGAGTTGAGCCCCATCCCGCCGGATGATTGAAGCTACCCTGCAGGCTCCTCCGCCGGCTGGATGCCATGTGCCCCACTCATGCCCGGGGCCAGCCAACGACTGCTGGGCAACCTTGGGGACAGCTGGCAGGAACCCTGGTAGGAACACCCAGAATGCCTGCTGCTGGGCAGTTGAGGCGGGGCACGTGGCAGCAGCTTCTGAGAAGTGGGCGGGCATCCCCTCAATGTATCCAGCCAGTGGAGGAGCCTGCGGGGCAGTTTCAATCATCCGGTGGGTCCGGGCTTGGCTCCATCAGCCCCCACCCTAATTTCCCACCTTCAGGGATGCTTTTGGGAGGGCACAGCGGTCGGCAAAGGTGCTCTGAGCAGAGGGCGCCAACTGCATAATTCCTGAGCTGGGGCAGTTTTGCTCAGAGCGCCTTCGTCAACCGCTGCACCCTCCCAAAGGCACACCCGAAGGCAGGAGATTGGGGTGAGCCGAGCCCCATCCTGTCAGATGATCAAAGCCACCCCATGGGCTCCTCCGCTGGCTGGATGCATTCAGTTGACGCCCACCCACTTCTCCAAAGCTGCTGCTACGCGCCCCACTCATCCCCAGGGCCGAGCCACCGGCCTCCAGCCATTGACTGCTGGGCGGCCTTGGGGATAGCTGCCATGGCTGCTGACACCACCCCCCGCTCCACATCCAGTGTATAAGACGCACCTGTTTTTTGACACACCTTTTTGAGGTAAAAAGGCATGTCTTATATGCCGAAAAATATGGTAAATCTTGATTGATGAATGCTTCCTTATTGATACCAATATTAACCCAATCCTTTGTTTACTATTTTCTAGTAGACAACTACAAAAGTCAATGTTTTCAGAGTTCAGCATCAAGCTCTCTTAGTTTCTATACGTAATCAATGAACTTATCCTTAAGATCTTAAGAATTCTTCACTACAATACTTGAAGTAGATTCCTTACTCTTAAAAATACTTAATAAGTAAAGTTTGGCCTAAAAATTTCTTGAATGCAAGATAAGATACCAGCACATACTCTTTCCAATTTCCCTTCTTATTTTGATATTATTACTTACCAACATAAAAGTATCACTGTGTTTCTTGCTCTTTCTTCTACTCTCTTTCCTACTTCTACCTTCTTGGAGAGACATCTGAAAATGTTGGCTGATGTCATGCACCATATGGACTGTTACATTTACCATAGTGACACAGTGGGACAGTGTATGAAAGGCAAGGCTTTTGTTAGCATGTGCTACCGCACAACTCAGAACCACAAAACACGTATCAGCTTCCCAGAGCCAATTTTCAAAACTGACTTTCCAAATTGAGGCTGAAAAATATGTGCATTCCCATTTGGTGTAATAGGAATCTTTTGTATATACAAGTATCTTTTTTCATGCATAAATATATGTTACAAATTAATTGGGAATTGGCACATGGTTTAAAAAAAGGAGAGGAGGGCTGGAAATATTTTTTTTTGGGGGGGTTAGGATATGAAACCATTAATATGATGACCTAGGTTTGTAAGAGATGATGTCCCAATAAACACAATGGATTCTCACCCCCCTCCAAGAATATTTCTCTAGGGTTATATTGTAATTGACTTAACTCAAGTTGCTGAATTTTAGTATAATGTTTGGATGTGCTCTGAAGTTATCAGTGCTATTTTTTATTGCATAGAGGTTTGAAAATTAATTTTTTAAAAAGAATACTAGTAATTAACACATATGTAAGTTTAGAGCAGGTTTCTACCTGCCTGCCTTCCCATGTTCCAGGCAGGATATTTGTTATAGAGGTAGCTTTCATTTAGTAACAACCATATTTATTTGTTTGTTTGTTTGTTTGTTTGTTTATTCTATTTTTATGCCGCCCTTCTCCTTAGACTCAGTGCAGCTTACAACATGTTAGCAATAGCACTTTTTAACAGAGCCAGCATCTTGCCCCCACAATCTGAGTCTTCATTTTACCCACCTCAGAAGGATGGAGGGCTGAGTCAACCTTGAGACGGTGATGAGATTTGAACCGCTGATCTACAAATCTACAGCCAGCTTCAGTGGCCTGCAGTACAGCACTCTACCTGCTGCGCCAACCCGGCTCATATTTGTGGTTACAATGGGGATGAAAAATAAACTTAGAACCAATTTTTGAATTTACAATATTTACAGGTCTGTAAAGTAAAAGAAACCTGAAGCTCATAAGTACCACTGTGGTTTCATTTACCAACAGTTTTAATTACTGACTGCTGAATAAGAACTTTTTATATTGTACAATCTGGTGGATAGTGTAAACATCATATATAATTTGTGGCTAACCTGATTAGTATTTCAAAGTCCTAAAAAATAAAAATGTGAGAAATATTTTACTTGCCATCTACCTTATGAAGGTGGAAGAAAAAAAAAAGTACCCAGGCCTGACATCTAAAATAAAACTGTATCAGGGAATAGGTACTAATGAAAATATCAAATTGGAATTATTTATATTTTCTTATAGAGCCTTGTTTGTTCATTTAGCTGATGCTTTGCTTTGGGATTTTGTCCAGTGAGAGAGGCAGATAGTAACTGGAAAGGGGAATGACTGACAGGCCATAATCCAATCACCGTTTGCTCAGCCCAAATATCATCTATTAATTCCACAGTGATGATGGTTTTTGGCCCTCTAAAATATAGGCAGTTTTCTATCAATTATATTCCCCTCCAGCTTAACATGTTAAATTTCTGGACAAGTTAACGTTTACCTACATCAATAGACCATTTGAAAACTTACATTTTTTAAAAAAAGAACCTTCCCAAAAAGCCTGCTTTTAGTTGTTTCTTTTTTGTATCCTTTCTTGAAAATGTTTGCCTGTGTTGTTTGTGGCTTGTATGAGCAATGTAGCAGTGAAATCAGGCCTATAACTCTGTCATGTGTCAGCATATAACATCATAATATTTTGAATGTGGAACATTTTTCGTTTGCACTATATCAGAGGGAAGTTATTGCCAGCTACAAAGCCTTCAAAAGGCAGGAGTTGCTAATCTGCAGACTTCTTACACAAAACCTCAACCATCTACAAATGTCCTCATATTTACAGTAGGAAAGGGAATAATAAAAGTTTCTGCTAAGCCTTTCAACTGGATTGATCCTCTCTTAATGCAGGAGCAAAGATTTGAAGAGCAACATTTTTGTTGCCGATTCCTGAGAAGGTATTACTTAAGAAAGCGTTTCTTTCTAAAGAGCTTCTGTACTAGAATTCAATTTATCATGGACATTGAAGGGAACAACATTTCCTTTAGACTTGATACTTTGCCCCCGATAACCATTTAATTTGCTTTTGCCCATTATGCCTTTTTATTCCCATGATAAAAATAAAGCAGACTAAGGCAGACAAATTTTAATAAGTTGAGTTGTTGTTCATAATAGCTTTTCCGGTTTTACAACTATAGGTTCAGAATTTCAAAAGTTGTTTTTATAGTAAATATTGGATTTACTATAGGGATTCTGCATCGTCCTTCTCTCTTTTGTGATCAATGTTTTGTTTTGATTTTCACATTATATTCCCAATAGCGATTCAATCAAATATTTTAATTTTACCTTTGACTGTAGAAAACTGCTGCCAAAAAGTTGTTCATTTTATTGCTTAATTTTACAAAGCACTTAAAAAAAATCCAAGTATCTCTGAACAAATTTGAAAGAAAAGATTTTCAGAAATACATTTCAAATTCATATTTATCCTTTTAAACTTTTTAAAAAGCATCCTTTAAAAGGAATGTTTGACTACATCATAATTCTTTTGCTTAAGTGTTCGCTTTATTTAAATAAATATACAAACCCACTTTTAGTTCAACCAGCTTTAGTGGGCGCTGCTTTAATTTCGGATCACAGTGAAGAAAAGAAAGTAGAATTGTGTTCTGTTATATTTAAAGTTTCAGTTTACCCCTGGAATTTCTTTTTATTCAGTTTAAGCATTCTCTAATAGCACAGAACCCTTGAACAACATTTTTTAAACAAACAATAACATTCTTTTCATGTTGTGAGAGGCACTTATGTCTGCTTTGTGTCTTTTTGTTATTTTGTTTATTAAATACAGTTTTGCTTGGGAAGAATGGCAAAGTATCCTTTGAGCTATGCCTCTTGTTTCCACTAATGTCAGTGCAATTCTAGAGGGCTTTCATTTAGCAAATTTCCTTCCCAACAGTGTGACAATCTTTTACTGCAGCGACATGCAATTTGTTCAGGGTTAGCAGCCAAAAATGCATTAATGGCAGAATACAAATTTATTTTTCTTCAGTCATAGGATAAAATTCACACAGAGCCAGGAATTAAACAAAAATCAGACCTAAATCTTGATTTTTGTTTTTAAACAAGATCAATATAGAAATTCAAAGATTGATAATTGCCTTAAATTGTGCTCTCTCTCTCCCTCTCCCTCCCCCCCCCTCTCCCTCACCCCTTCCCTCCCAGCCTCCTTCCCTGCCTTCCTTTCAAAAAGTATATTTGGCTAAGATAAGCTAACCAGATTTGCAGTCTTAGCATCCTGGAAGATTTTTGTGACTAGGGTAGCAGGATATAGGGCATGGCCAAGAAATAAAGTAGAGTTTGTGACTACTGGGCTACCTGCCCACCTTTCGGGTGTATAGCTGCAGATGTCAGGAACGACAGAAGTGCAAACCAGTGCTGAAATGCAAGCTGTCTGTAAGGAATGGGAAACGGCTGTGAAAAACCAGGAACAGCTCGGCACCCAGACAATTTGTAACAAACAACAGGAAGGTCCATTAAAAAAATGGGGCTGGCCTGATGAAACTGGGGCATCTGGTTGCCTTAGGCTAAAAGTACTTTCAATATTTTTTTACTGCCACTATAAAGTAAACAATTGTTTAATTAGTAAAAAATAAAATCACTACTTACAGGATGAATGAACAGGAGCTTGTTTTCTGCTTAAGTAATACTAGTTTTTTTTTTAAAGGACTCTTTCATTAGTTAACTTGTAGGAATGAAAATAGAAAAACAAAAAATAAAGAGCAGCAATGTAAGTCTTTTGTGGTTGTAGTTTAAAATTTGAAGTCCAAATGTGTTGCGATTTAACCAAATAAAAATGGGAAAAGCCCTCCAGTGAGCTAGGGGCTGCTGTGGGCAGATGCTGCATTTCAGGATTCCCCCAGGCAAAGTAAGCATGAGAGTTTGTAGTATGAGGTATGGGAATACTATAAGGATGTATTAATTGTTTTGCCATTCCCTCTCTTTCAAGCATAAAGCATTGCTGAAGTTGAACATCACAACCTTGCTCTTTGCAAACTTGCATTTCTTCTTTGTCATTTTCCACAATTGTGGGACTGACAACTGCAGAGATGATCTTATTAATGAGGAAATAAAATCTGAAGATAGTATGCCTTCATCTTGTGTTAATCTAACAAGCAGATACTTCGATTTGTATCATCTATGGAAGCCATCCCTAAGCTCATATATTCCTCAAATTTCTATCAGCCCCATCATGCAAATGAATTATGGAACCTGCAGTACCTATGGATCTAGAGGATGTCAAGATGGAAATGCTAACCTGTGGATAGTTTTTAAAAACTTGTTATGCAACTTATGCTTTTGAAAAGATGCAAGACTTTCATTCTGTCCATTTCTAGATTACATAGATACAGTATACATATACAGCACACAGATACATATTCCTGTACAAAAATATGGCTATCAGAAATTGATTATTTACTCATGTAAAATTTCAGCCTTAGTGACTCACACATGATACATGTGATAGAGACGAAGCATTGATTTTGTATATCAAATGCCGTTTACCTTCCTGTAATAACATGAACTAGCTGATAGTTGTATAATGAACATTAAAAGCTCCTAAAATGGTGCAGTTTTTGGGATGTAATGCTGGCAATTTTCCCTTTTCAGAATTCCCCAGTTCTGGGATGAAATAGCATTAAATCTATATTAAACTGCAACATAAATATTAAATATTCCAAATTAGACACCACTGGCCATGCTAATTAGTTATTCTACAGATTGTAGTCCAATACATCTGAAGGATATCAGATTGGGAAAGAATGCCAAATACAATCAATTGAAATTAAACCTTGATTTCATTGTCATGAAAGAATATTGATGATTTAGAAATTTGGGATTGGAGGATATTTTTAAATTGTTTTTTTATATCTACATTTTTCATTAACACTTGGACACCATTTTTTAAAATTTGGAGTCTGAACCGCGTGTTCTGGAGAAAGGGCTATAGATATGCTGTATAGATAATATAGTTTATT